>NW_021134835.1:0-94714 GCF_004193835.3 Ostrinia furnacalis
TTATAATAAAATAAATTATAATTTTAATTAATTAATGTAGGACAAAATTTAAAATTTGCATGCTGTAATTAAGTATGGCTAAATAGGCATAAGTACAATAACTTAAAAATGTAATAACACCCACTTTGTGAAACCCTATTTAATGCAAATAAATTATATTTGATTTGATTTGATTTGATTTGATTAAAGCATGAAGCAGTGCTTGCTCTAAAGCTGCGCGCACACGATTAGGTTAAATCGGTTCTGAAATTCTAATCTTTACACTCATAGCGAATCAGTTACCTACTACACTACTTACTACACGATTGTCAGGTCGTTTTATGGGGGAAGCGTTGGCCTAATCTCGCCCTAACGTGGTCACGGTCAACCACTGGTTTCTAACTCTTTGGCTATGTGAAAGCTATAGTTACAATCATAAAGATGTCCATCTCAATTTTGGCGGTGACAGTCATAAATTGCGTGTCGTGGTATTGTTGTGGTAAATGTCACCTCTGGCCAAGACTACAGACCTATGGTCAAACATGATTAAACCGCTCATATAAAAACCAGATTCGGGACAATGGGGATGTTGCCTGGGTCAAAAAGCAAGAGTTTTAATTAGTCCGTCAGTTAACTTATCAAAAAATACTCTACACGTATTTTTCACTTTTTCAAACTAATGAAAATTTAAAGAGATAAAGCGCCCCAAAGTTCATAAGAAGAGGCCCGTGACGTCAACGCTTGCTTAAAAATGCCGCACGTTGTGACGTCGTGCGCAACTTCAACGCACCATAACTATGTAATTATTTGTTAGATTGACAAATAAAAATATATGTGTCCAATATTTTTTGATATTAAACATTACGGACTAAAAAAATTTTTTTAGGCAACTAGCCTATTCCACTGCAAACCCTGTGTAGCCAGTTGACCCAACCAATAAAGGTAAATCTTTGTCCCGGGGTTAAGGTTAAACCGATAGAAGTCGAATCTTAATTTCGAACTCCTATGTTCTTCTGATTAATTTCGTCGCGGGTCCAATAAAAACCAGATTGCAAAATATACCTACATAATAATATTTTATAATGTTTATTACCGACTAATTGTAGCTACTACGAGTGTATAGCCTTACCCTGCAGCAGGCAAGGTCTCCACCGCCGCACTGTGTGATACTTGTCATTCCCATGGAAATATTTCAATTTTTTGCAACTGGAATACTTGTTCACCCAGCTATTGTTAATATGGAATAATTATCTACGTGCCTCGATCTCGTTGCAATCATTTATTACCTTCAGAATTCAAATGTCAATAAATACGACATGTGTTTGATCACCGACATAATCTATACTATCTATACTAATATTATAAATGCGAAAGTAACTCTGTCTGTCTGTCTGTCTTGCTTTCACGCCTAANGTGCGCAACTTCAACGCACCATAACTATGTAATTATTTGTTAGATTGACAAATAAAAATATATGTGTCCAATATTTTTTGATATTAAACATTACGGACTAAAAAAATTTTTTTAGGCAACTAGCCTATTCCACTGCAAACCCTGTGTAGCCAGTTGACCCAACCAATAAAGGTAAATCTTTGTCCCGGGGTTAAGGTTAAACCGATAGAAGTCGAATCTTAATTTCGAACTCCTATGTTCTTCTGATTAATTTCGTCGCGGGTCCAATAAAAACCAGATTGCAAAATATACCTACATAATAATATTTTATAATGTTTATTACCGACTAATTGTAGCTACTACGAGTGTATAGCCTTACCCTGCAGCAGGCAAGGTCTCCACCGCCGCACTGTGTGATACTTGTCATTCCCATGGAAATATTTCAATTTTTTGCAACTGGAATACTTGTTCACCCAGCTATTGTTAATATGGAATAATTATCTACGTGCCTCGATCTCGTTGCAATCATTTATTACCTTCAGAATTCAAATGTCAATAAATACGACATGTGTTTGATCACCGACATAATCTATACTATCTATACTAATATTATAAATGCGAAAGTAACTCTGTCTGTCTGTCTGTCTTGCTTTCACGCCTAAACCACTGAACCGATTTTAATGAAATATGGCATAGAGATAGTTTGAGTCCTGAGAAAGAACATGGGATAGTTTTTATCCCGGTTTTTGAAATAGACGCGCGCGATAAAGTTTTTCTGTGAAAGACAAAATTCTATGCTGGCGAAGCCGCGGGCGGAAAGCTAGTGTTATCATATATGCATTTCAACAAGCAAAAGTTCGTAAGTAACAACTAAGTATTGCTTTAAAGTGCTAGGTATAATACTTTATACTGTTTTGTAAGCGATGCGATTATAAAAATACCAATATAAAGTTAAATGTCACATTTTCTAGAGGCGATAGTGATGCTTCATAACGAACTATGTAAGTATTTAGTATAAATTACATAAAACATTACGTATTTAGTCTACACTCTAATAATGATCAAACAACACCGAAATGTCCAAATTTAATAAATCAAAAAGTTAACACGATAGAAATCCTGTACCATTTGTTATTAATTCCATATGTCATCGTTAATTAAATGGATTGATTGGGTACTAATGTAAGTATTTATACCTATTAAAACACTTAATTGGTCTTGGCTTATGTGTTAATTCGGCTTCAACGTTGATATTTTTCATCTTCTTCCCCTTCCTATTATTATAGCATTATTGTTAAAAAATGGAAAGTTGATTGGTTAATAAATAAACAAATTATGGTATGAAACACACAAACCCCAAATTAAGAATCGAACTCATAGCGGCCTTCAAACATTTATATTTTGTTAAATTAAAATCCATCTGAGAAAAAATTCATTTAAAAATACTTAACATAGTTTCTACTTACATCAGCTTTGGCTAGCATTCAAGAAATCTTTTCGCCATTTTGAACTTCAACAGACGGTTTTTACTTTTTGTTTAAGTTTCCACATTTTAGTCCACCACTGGGCATATAAGCTTTTCCAGGAAGCGCCACAGTCATTGCCAGTCAACATCTATATTTAAGTTTTAAAATAAGGCTAACCCTGTACGAGTATAATATAATAATGCCACTTTATTTACGCAAAAACACTATAAACTCCAATTTCATGCTGATACTGATCTCTCGCATATTTCCTTCATGAATGCTGTATACAAATGCAAATTAACCTTTAATTTTCTCACAACTGCTTATTTTAAAATTTCATAAGTTTCTCAAATGTTTCACAGATTTTCAAAAAAATTAAGAGGCTTTTTAACTATCTATTGTGTGGACCATTCTGTCATATTTCATGACGTTATATAACCAGGTTATAATAGATAAATAACTTGTCGTGAGAACCGCACAGTAAAAATGACAACACAATACATCTAATATTAATAGTTTGACCTGTTGGCCCCACTACTGAATATTAAAAATTTACTACAGAAATTTTAAGAGATGCCACTTGATGTTGAACTCGTGAAGATCACATGAATCAAAACATAGATACTATAAACATTAAACATGTTCCTACTACATACAGCTCTACTCAGTTATTAGTGCGATAGGTTAGTATCACTCGGACACATTTGGAATTCGTTAACAAGGCGTGTGAAAGTTTAACAATTTCCTGAATGTATCACGAGTAAAGTTAAAGAATACTTATTTAAACCCCGAAAAGTCCCGTTATAGTCCAGTCATTATAGTAAGTTCACCTCGGAATTCGAGATACCCAGCTGTAAGTCTGTAAATACGTGTATATTGACACCCTAAAAGTTGTCTCAAAACCTACATATGGTAGGGTGTAAGCAACTATTAAATTTCAAGGTCAACGGTCACAAAAATCGGTTTTTTGCGCTTTTTTTAGAAATATCTCATTTCCTGTGGGTTTTTTGCTATTTGTATTTATTATCAATATTGTAGAATACTAAATTCTCTACAAATTTTGTTTAAAAAATTTTTTTATACGGTGAACCGTTTTCGAGATAGAGGGCGGAGAGCGCGCGGTCACTGCATCACTTCAGGTCTACTTAAGCGGTTTAGATTTTTCATACAAAAGGATTTTCCCGCTAATTCCTGTGGGAATTTCGAACTTGGTACAATTATTCTTCATACACCTGGGCAGGTTATAGTTTACTTAGGAATTCCCACGGGAACAGGAATTAGCGGGAAAATCCTTTTGTATGAAAAATCTAAACGCTTAACGGAAGTTAGACGCTTGAAATTTGGCATGTAGGTACCTTAGTAAACTTAAAGCTTATTTACAACAAGTAATTACCGAAATTCCCACGGGAATTAGCGGGAAAATCCTTTTGTATGAAAAACCTAAACCGCTTAAGTTGACCTGAAGTGATGCAGTGACCGCGCGCTCTCCGCCCTCTATCTCGAAAACGGTTCACCGTATAAAAAAATTTTTTAAACAAAATTTGTAGAGAATTTAGTATTCTACAATATTGATAATAAATACAAATAGCAAAAAACCCATAGGAAATGAGATATTTCCAAAAAAAGCGCAAAAAACCGATTTTTGTGACCTTTGACCTTAAAATTTAATAGTTGCTTACACCCTACCATATGTAGGTTTTGAGACAACTTTTAGGGTGTCAATATACAAGTATTTACAGACTTACAGCTGGGTATCTCTAATTCCGAGATTCTTACCTAATTTAAGCTTAAATGACTGGACTATTAAGACTCTACGAGGAAATCATCTAATGTAGCTAAATAAAGGACACCATGTATGCTACAGATCCGGTAGGATAATGAAAATAAAGAGTATTTTATGGCACAAAATGTTAACACAAGGGTGCATATTGATATCTTGTATGTGAATATTTTGTATGGAAATTGGATATCTTTTTGTTTATCAAGTATAATAAATTCCTTATGTCCATCCATTGCCCAATCAATGGTATAGTAAAGTATAGTTTGCGAGTTCCCGGTTAAAATTTATTCTGTAGGTAGGTACTTCAAATCGAGAACGGTTAAACTGGGTTGATTATCTAAGACAGCTGTACACTCGTATATCTTCTGGAATTGCACAGAGCATACCGCCGAGGACATTTCTATGGACAATATTGTCTGGCTGAGCTGTAAATTGACGGCGACCGTACATACCTGTT
This sequence comes from Ostrinia furnacalis, assembly GCF_004193835.3. Classification (NCBI taxonomy): domain Eukaryota; kingdom Metazoa; phylum Arthropoda; class Insecta; order Lepidoptera; family Crambidae; genus Ostrinia; species Ostrinia furnacalis. Next base: position 5,075 of record NW_021134835.1, read on the forward strand.
ACACAATAATCGGTACTATTTATTGGGCTCATTTAACCGTCATAAATAAACTACACAATACAAATCGTTCGCTGAAGTTTGAGCCATTAAATTATGCGCCAGAGCCCTCTGGCACAATCGGGAATCATTCAAATATAGTGAAGTAAAAACTAATGGGCCAGTCATCCCCTTGGGTGTCCATTACTGAAAATAGGCCTCTAATAAATGTCGCTTTTCATACTGATCCTATATTATATTAAACATCTTAAAGATACTAAAAAATCAGTAGTCCCCGTCCACAGGTAAGTAGGTAGTAAGTTTAAAGAGCTCATACACTGTCACTTAATCGTGCAGGGGACAATTAAGATTAAGAGGCACTTACACACCTCCAAATAATATAGTTTGCCTTACTTTGGGAAAACATATCAAAAATATCTTATTATATCAGCTTTGGAATCATGAAAAGCTTTCGAATCGTGATTCAAAAGCTGATTCACGATTGTGAAATAATTATACATCTCCTAGATTCGGAAGTACAAGAGCTAAATGCTTCAGAAGTGGCCACTTAGTGCGTTCACGGCTGATATGATTTTCCGGATAAAATATCGCAATAACGGTGAGTATTGCGATATTCCCCTTAAATAACAGTGTTTTCTTACCACTTTGCCGGTATTCATACTGTAATAGGCAGTTGCTGTGGTTATTTCCTGTAGTAGGTACTAACATTATTTCGCTTTCCAATGAACCAAGATAAGGTTTAATAAAATTTCTAAAAAATTGCTTCCTACCTTGTAGCCTCAAAAGCTGTATTTAAAGTTCAATATCACATTTTTGGGTTATTTTGCTCATATAATGTGTTGCATTTTATCTGTGGAACTGGAATTAATCAACTCATTCGATTTTTAAGTTTCTCAAGATAACTCATAACATAAATGGTCACATACTCTACACTACGCGTTATGTGCAATACACACTGTTTTACTTTAGATAAGTAAATAGGTACTCAACTATCCCTTTCGTCCGATGCTGATTATCATCGTTTTATTACGTACTTGCCATAATGATACTTGACAAAAACTGGTCCCAAAACGGGGGCAACGCGCGGCGGCGCTTGCTTGTGGGCTGCGTGTGCTGTAGCTCTTTGCAGTGTAGAGTGTAGGGCTGACACCGATACCAGAGGAAGCAGACAACATTTCGACGGTTTACCTAATCCAATTTTATATTTGTAACATAATTCTGATACGGAAGCACCGATTTCTCTGTTCCGTTGTTTCGCAAAGTTTGTTAAGATTCCAATGTTTCAGCTCACTAATTGGGTATTTTCTAAATTGTAGGTTAAACATTTGAGACGTAATTTAGGAAATATACTTAAAATGTTACGTCAGACTTATTGGAGAGCAATTCGTGGCACTCATTTGATGATCATTAATATAGTAACTACCTAGTAAGGTTAATGACATTTCGTTATTGTCAGCCTGTAAGAATCCACGGTTGGATACAGGACAATCCCACAGTATGCACGGCGTTAGTGTCGGTTTGCTACTGCGAGCCTTATTTACCCATAATTGGAAAATTCAACCAGGGCACGTCCGGCCCTTTACATATTTGGAAGTACCAGTAAGAAGTCATTTCCTTCTACAATATTTAACAAATTCCACGAAAACAGCTAACTAATGCTCTGATAAAATACTTTCCGTTAACGATTTAAATTAAAGCAATTAATTTATTAAACGGTACATTCGTTTTCTTACTTCGTTTTACTTCAATTTATTTTAATGTTTTTACAATGAAATTTTTGAGAAATGAAAATAGTATCACGTATTGACCATAGAGGCGCCCGCGCAAGTAGCACTTATTCATGGTTTCTATTTCTCGTGTTGCGTCAGTCAGAGCCGCCTGATATGTCATATTGAGCGCGTGCTCACGCGCGCTCGGTGTACGTGCTAATCGCTGCCGTCCAGCATTCTGCATGTCTTCACTTACCTACTCATCTGGTACTAACACGGTAATAAGGCCACCAGCTAATTTTATAATCGTTAAAACTCGTACAACAACATTGAGTCGTGTAGTGGGTCAATCAGCCCACGCAACTTGTATTCTGACGTAACAGTATTATCGATAGATAGATGTTAATCATACAAGTGACAACTAATTTAAATATCATGACTCATCATAATCTTTGTTTTGTTTCAGGGAACAATACATATTCAATGTATTCGAGGTGATAGTCAGCACATTAGAAACTAAACTTCAGAGGATAGAGAACCTGGACAAGGCAGTGGAACATCTGATGAGGAGAGTTGAAGCCTTGGATTCGAGAGTCAACGACAACATTCACAAAACTGACGCCATCATATCTAAACTTGGTAATCTAGACCTTAAACTGTTCAGCCACATTGTGCAGGATGACGAAGAAACTGCTACAGAGAATACTACCAAAAGGCAAGCTGAAAATAAACTTAGCAATAGTCAACAACTACTTGAATCTTTGGACCAAAAAGTATCTGATATCGATACCAAATTAGTTGGACTTAAAAATCAAATTGACAACAATTTCTTGCCAGTAGACGATATAAACGCAGAAGCGAGTGAAAAGAAACCCATTAATTTAAACGTGATAGAGATCGCTAAAGGCCTGAATTCCGAGGTGATCAACGAAATTACGAAAGAAGTGGACCAGTTGAGGACATCGATGTCCACAGTCGATCGTAAATTGCAATTCCACATTAATCTGGTTTCCGAAAATTTGGGTAAAGTACTCTACATGATGGCAGACGTTCACGCAGCGATAGTCGAACCAGAAGCAGCGACCATTAACGTTAACAGTTTATTCAAAAACCGAACCACGACAAGCACGCAATCACCACTATCGAAGGCTAGCAAAATAGACACCTTAGTCAATAAAATAATCCCCATGATGAGCGTCTCGGAGAAAATGGATGAGGTATGGGACGTTGTGGTAGGAACGAAGAGTTCCGTCGATGACTTGGTGCCGAAGTCGGACGAGCTACTCACGCAGACACAAAGACAAGAACGCGCTATCGGCCAGATTCATAACGATCTGCGAGTGAAGACCAACTTGATCATCGAGAACCTGGACATGGTTGAGAAGAGATTGAAGAAGCAGGAGGACGACGTGGCGACGCTGGCGCAGCGGCCGGTGCCCGCGGAGCTGCTGCTGGACCCGACCATCGACCGGCTGGTGGAGTACGCGCCCAACCGGTACCGCGTGGACGAGCCCGCCACCGAGCCCAGCACCAGCACCGTCGCCGCCACCACGATGCCGCCCTCCTCCACGGTCAACAACAGGTGACATCTTTCTTTATGCGTTGCGCTTAAGCGATTGTTTGGCTGGCGATGCTCGCGGCTGTGCGACCTTGTAGCGTTCAGGTTGCGGGGTGTGTTCTGAGACTAATGGTTGTGTCGCGTGCAGTCCTAGCGGCGCGAACGGGAGCGCGCCCACGACGCCGCCCAGCACGTCGCCGCGCCCGTCCAGCCGCAAGGGCGGCATCATCTTCCCCAGCGTCAAGAACAAGCCCATCATCGGCAACAACACTTTCGCCTCCGAGATCGTCGCCAACTATAAAGATGTGAAAGTGAGTTATGTTACATAAAGCTTAATATTACTCATTATAAAACACCTTTCGTTGTCGTTGAATCAATAGCAAAACTGTAATTAATATCGCCGATGCGAATGACATAATAAAATAATGTGTGTCGCAGAATGTTGCCCATGAATATTAATCGTCTCTAAAATTGTCGCCTGTAGAGTTTTGGAACTGTTTCCCGTATGACTAACGATGTCCTAAGGCAATTATCATGATTTAAAATTAAAATAACAGCTAAGACACGAAATAGAAAAACCATCTAAGCAAACAAGAGTGGCAGATTGAAATTTATTCCCCCTTCCGACTAAAAATTTATATTATGGCTATGAATGTCAAATGCAAACGACTGAAAGCTGTGTTTAACAAAATAAATAATATGTGAACATGGCGCGTTTTACATAAGTACACACATATTTTACATGTATAAATAAGCAATGAGGAAATAACATTAAACAGGCGTTAATTTAACTAACACATTCTCACCCATGCTACTCGTACTGAGAGAAATTAGAAAAGGTTTTCTTGTTCAATCCAATAGAAAACAGACAAATTTTTAAAACAGCAGTAACACAACGTTTCCGTACCGTAGTAATAATCGGATTTAATGGCACTAGCATTAAATCCGAGTTGCAAAACAATACAATGAGTCCTGTAAACAATGATCGATATTGCATAATCGGGAATCACGACCCGCTTACAATCTGACAACAGCACAACTAGTTTCAGAGATTGGCGCACTCGCCGAAATTACGCATGCAGCACTTCGCGGGTTCCTAACTACGCTGTAATTTCGCAATGCCCTAAAATAAAAGGTTCAAAATTCTTCATTTTGTGTTGAAAAACCTCGGTTACTGCTTGGATAATGTCAAAACATATCAAATTCCAACAAAAGGTCTGTGGCCATTGCGACAGTTGTCGGAGGCATTCGCTTACATATGTTTTCAAGTAACGATCTCGATTGCACAACCGCGAGTCGGACTCGATCCGGCCTGCCCCATGTTTGTCCATTCATTATCGTACGGGGGGTGGATGCGTGAAAACGCTCTCATGTTCTGGTTTGCGCTCAGGGTTCCGCACAAGGAAAGTTGCATCGAGCAGATTACGTAAATCTGGTTCACTGCTCCAGATCGGGTGCGCTTTCCGCGCTAGCGCTTGCGCGCAAAAACCGTCTGTTCCCACCAAACAATTACTGACGGTTACACCGTGTTGATTGTTCCGAGAGCACGAGAACCGTTATGTCGAGCAGTGATGCAACCAATTAGCTCTAACGCTATCCTACAGGTGTACTTATCTGGATCAAATGTAGGCCCCGCCAAATGTAGCTGCATTGCTAAATCTATATTTATTGAACGCTTTGTGGGGCCGTCGGTTAACGTTCCCCACGGTAACTTAAAGCGCCGGTAACTTAAACAACATTTTGCAGGACTGTTATTTATTTTAATCCGTTGAATGTAGTTAGGTTTCAACTGCACATCAAATGTTTTGGAGTAGGAAACTAGTAACAATCGTAATAGAGTTTACTGGGAGCTACTAAAATTGAGGGTTCTAAATGATAATTAGAGACTTTTAACTCAATTTCAGGTGCGTCCATAGACTCTAGAAAACCACTCTCATAACGTTAACAAGATAATACTTATGTGTTGCTAAGAAGAAATAATTTAATGCAGTCGATATGTGTGTATGTTACCTTCTGGTATCATTTGTAATTAGCCATGTAAGATTTATTAATAAAAAATAAACATCTTACAGTAGGTACAGCACCATAGCTATTATATTAAAGCTCACACGTTCAATTATACTACTACTGGGTACCTAAGTAGATAGCATTTATGACTACTGCCATGAAATTACCTACCTACCTACATCTTACTTACATCTCACACAGAAAGACGTCAGAAAATTGACATGTCGTGATCGTGACGGTAGATTACAAATTGTAACCTATTACAATACAACCTGCACGGCGGAATGATGCAAAAATATCTCGGACTTTCCTATCTGACTGACAGTTATATCCAACAAGAAGTGGTTTCAAATTACGCAAAGACAAATAACAATGATTTAGTAAAGCCTTTCCTTGCGGTGATAAATCATCTGAGTGCAGTTTCAAGGAACGATTTGCAAGTGGTTGGAATCTTCCACGAACTTTCTATGTGTTTTACCTTTGTTTAACGTTTTGAGAGTTGATCCTCAAACAATATTTACGCAATCACTTCTTAACGGAAAGAAATAATAATTATCTTCTTGCAAACAGAACAATCGCGGTCAGCGTGTGGGGACAGCCGTGAATGGCAGTCGCTATGGTTTCCTTACAAATGCGAGTATTAATGGTGTCTTAGAAATCAGCTGTGCAATTGTGATCGGTACTCGGGAGAACCGCGTGAAAGGGAAACTTAAAATCATTCATTATCCATCTACGTTTGTTTCGCCGTGATTTGTCACAAGCTTGCGTAATGTGTCAGTGCGCACCATTTTTGACGCCTAGCAATTTATCTCATTGAACACTAATGTGCGAGATTACGCAGCGTTTGAGTTATGGGTTTTTGTCGAACTACTTCCAGCTCATAGAAACAGAAATTAATAACTGTATCTGCTGCGCCTTTAGATATTGTGATATTCGTTATTTCGTTTCGTCATTAAGTTAAACTCGATATTAAATATCACTTCTTAGTACAAATATGGTGCTTGTAGTAACGTTCTAATAGATTTGAGATCGTAATCGCTTCGCTACCTCCTCAAGTCACAGAAAATACTATGATTCTTAAAAGTAGGTACGGAATCTCGTCTTGTTTTTTATTCAAGTAAGTTTTTCACTAAAATAAAACTTATTACAAACACAAAACTCTACATTAAATATTCAGTATTAAAATGGGCTCCTAATCTGTCAACTTCTATGAAGAAATTAAGTATAAATTTAAATAATTACAGAGATAACCTTTGACTTACTCACGCTTCTGGTTTTGTACCTACCTATATTTTAATGTTACCCACTTATTACATTAACTAACTATGCCGCTAACCAGAATGACTAAAGATCATTTTACGAAGGTGTGCCCGCTCCCATGCTTGATGACCGGAAGAAAGCAGGTATTTATTACATAATCATAAAAAATACTTATTAATTCTGTACGTACAAGCGCGTGTCATCGCTATGGTATAATTTTAAGTGTTGTTCACACTCACTGCACGTACGATGTAGGTACGTGTCGTACGTAATTGATATTACAAGCATTGCGAATTTATTCACTTTAATCATACACGCGTAGCTTAGAAGAAAAAGCTTTATTTGTCATAGCTCAAATCACTTGGACAACGACCCATGTTTTAGCAGGTAATATTAATTTTCTGCCTTCCGGATCAACTTCGGTTTTTCTCATTAGTATTAATTATTGTAGCTTTGTTTTACGCTTGTTTCGTACTCAGCCAGCAATAACAATCACTTATAACTTATTGTATTGACCTTGAAACCAACCCTCTCTACATTTTACGATCGGGTAAAGAAGACCGTAGATAAGACTTGGAAACTTCTAACATGGAAGGAAGGCAGACAGAAAACGTGTAAAAATATCTACCTACCTAAATAAGTATGTCTTTTGCGAACTTTTTTACTCTGTGCCAACATAAAAGCGTTTGCGTTTGTGTAAAGGTCAATTCGCGAATGTCGACGCATTGGCTGCTAGCGAGTTGAACTGGGAAGTGGTGAAAGAGAACCGCACGATGACGTTTACTCTAATTGCACAAACAACAAGTTCTTATCAAAATTAAATAAAATTGATTCGTGTATTCGATTTAATTCCTTGTTGTTCTGTCCTTTTTATCTTTTGAGTGAGCAAACAAATAATTTCGTTTTGGCCAATCCAAAAAGCGCTGTTAAATGTTATTTAACAGATTTGCATAACTATCCTACAGAATTATGGTTCACTAATATCGTAATTCAATTAACTTTAAAGAGATATTGATCTGTGTTTCAAACAACCTATTCTATTAAACTCTATCTTTTACAATGACTAATTTCACCCAGGCACACCCAAGCCAACAACTTAGTGGGACTTTAAAAGATCAAATCTAAATTTAGACCTGCATTACAATATTTACAATCAATTCTTACCCTAAATTTTCTTTGCCGATTTGCTCATTCTTCTACAAATTCTTCTCGTGCATTTCTCTCTTGCCGCGTCCTTGCCAAGTGAACCGAGGTTTACAACATCTGGTTTTTTCAGGGCTACTCGTGTGTGGACCTCCTGAACGCTGGCATGAGGGAGTCAGGCGTGTACTACCTGCAGATCAGAGGCACCACCTACTGGTTCCTCAAGGTGTACTGTGAGCAGAACGTCGCTGACGGAGGGTGGACGGTGAGTCAAATCTTTAAGAAATACTCAAATTTATTATTAAACTAGCTTTTGCCCGCGCCCGCGGCTTCAACTAAATAATCATAAATTATAGGCTAGTTATAATGTTATTCTGGGTTATAAAATAAACTACAATACTGCAAAGCTTCATCAAAATCCGTTCAGTAGTTTTTGCGTGAAAGAGTAACAAACATGTTGACCTCTATACAAACTTTCGCATTTATAATATTAGTAGGATCTTAAACATACTTTCATGTAGATAAACATCATAATGAAGCTTTCGTTATTAAATCGGGCCTTTATAAGATGAAATGTGACAATAATGTTAGAGAAAACCGTACTCGTAGTCGTGGATGTGGCTCGGCAATTGACTCATTAAAAAATCATGTTACTACTTATGAGGTCTCTTACACAACGTTAAAAACGTTCTAAGCCGTGTACAGTGGCAGTGCGACACGCCCTTAGAGCCTGTCTAAGGGCGTGCTCACCACTACATGTAAAAATATCTACCTACCATCTTCGTTCGAAGGTTATGGCAGTGTTTTGCCATCAGAGATGAGACAATATTACACAAGATTTCTAGCTAGGTTAAACGGATGACACGCCGACTGAATAAAGTGCTTCTGGTAGCTTAGTTCGAATACTTAGAGTCCGTAAATTGTCTATTAAGTAAGTACTTATCTCTTTTTATGTTAGGGAAAAAGTACCTATATTTTAAGGCACAGTCCGCCAAATAAACATAAAAAACAAAGACAACCACCAAAGCCTGAGATACAGTACCTATAAACTGGAATAACAAGGTACTTACATAAGTAACCTTGATAAAGGCGATTATGTTATCGACAACTCAGTTTAGAAATGGTTATTATTTAAAAGTAAGTAACTTAGCTTAGCTTTTGGTTTGCAACCCAACCAAGATCTAAGCTAAGTTAGTTTTTCCATTAGCGTATCTAGGCTCCTTTTTCAGGGGGTGTACGGATATCCGGCCTACCGGATATCCGTTTCATCTCTAGAGTCTAGAGCAGCGGTTCCCGAATGGTGGTCCGCGGAACCCTGGGGTTCCGTGGAAAGGCCGCAAGGGTTCCGTAAAAAATATTATCCCACGTTTCGTGACCGACGTTGTCCGCTCGCACCGACTTGTTTACGCACAAGGGAGGGGCAGGGTGTGCGGGCGGAGTAGTAGGTACGGGGGTTCCGCTAGAAAAAGTATAACCATTTAGGGTTCCTTGGCAAAAAAAAATTGGGAAACCCTGCTCTAGAGTATACCATCTACTTCAGATCAAGGAGTCTCGGGTTTGATCCCCATTATTGGGGACAGATTTTTCTGTTCGGTTTGGCTGGTGGTAAGTAAGGGACCGTGCATTGTGGAAAACCTTGGAGGAGGCCTTTGTCCAGCAGTTGACGTCATTTGGCTGAAACGAACGAACGAACGAACGAAGTAAGGCTTATTGTTATAAGCCTGCCTAGTTAGCTACCACCATCTTACCAAGTCAGTCGCCATAACAACAGTGTTAACAGCGTTGTTGTGTTCCGGCAGTTGGAGGTAAGATAGCCAGTTCCTCGGTGGTTGAGGAGGAATGTGGTGTGGAGCAGGAAGCTCGCTTTACCTTGGGCCCGATCATCACTTTTTCATCAGGTGAGATACAGGCCAAGAGCTTCCTGGTTGTGGATAAAAAATGTTACGTCACACCATTGTGATGTTGATCGTGTCCATCAGTGCAAGAGATTTCAATCATTGAATCACTTCATCAGAAATGAGGACATCAATTTTTGATTTTTATGAATAATTAATCAAACTATCTAGTATTTCTTGTAGGTACCTACTCGTCAGTTGTTGGCACCTTTGGTAGGGTAAATCCGCCCTCAACAATAAAACATGGAATTTACCTAGTAGAGCGATGGCTCAGGCCATGGTTGACGATGAGTACTTACGAGGATACTTACTGCGATACTACGAATAGGAATAGATACGAATTCCGGTATTTAGGTAACTCTGTCTGTCTTGCTTTCACGCCTAAACCACTGAAGCGATTTTGATGAAATTTGGCATATAGTTTGAGTCCCGGGAAAGGACATAAGATACTTTTTATCCCGGTTTTTGAAACAGGGACGCGCGCGATTGTTTTTCTGTGACATAACATTCCACGCGGGCGGAAAGCTAGTTTAGAAGAAATTATTACAGTTATACTTATCACACTTGTCCATGGCAGGTGATCCACCGACGTGACGACTTTGGTATTCCCGCGGAGAACTTCAACAGGGACTGGAGCGACTACAAGAACGGCTTCGGCAACCCCAGCAAGGAGTTTTGGCTCGGCAACGAGAACATCTACATGCTGACCAACAATGACGACTACATGCTGCGAGTCGAGCTCGAGGACTTCGACGGCAACAAGCGGTAAGAACAGCCCAAGTTCTAAGCGCTACTGTTCACGGTGCGTAATGTAAAGGACGTAGCACACTTAATAACCAGGAATCGGATCGTAACCGTATCAACTCACATTTATCCGCACCGTTTAGTAAATGCCTCGCCTCGCGGTTGACAGCGCGACGAAAGGCGATACGGTGTTGAAGCCTTTCCGAGTTGCTAAGTGTGCTATAACCTCTAGATGCGTACGTGTCTTATTTATTATTACGACGCTATAAAGAACTACTCATTCATCATGGTCATAGTCTCCACTGCAATCGTATGGTTTAGGTATACTTTGACCGAACGCTAGCATAGTCTGGATTAAAAGGATATCTTGAAATCATTTTTAAATTATGGTGACAAAATTAAATGTTCGTATACCTACTTACTTAGTAGAGTTAGTAGGCATATTTTTATACGTTAAATGTTACAAAAAACATTTGTAAGTAGGTAAGTGTAGTCTATATCTATATATATAAAAATGAAACCCGTTTCGCGTTGTCACGGCATCACGTGTGAACGGCTGAACCGATTTCGATAATTCTTTTTTTTTAATGTTTGTGGAAGTCCAAGGATGGTTCTTACGGAAAAAAATATTAAGAAAATCTCTACGCTAAGGCGGTACGAAGTTCGCCGGGTCAGCTAGTCTATTATATAAAAGAAAGTCGTGTTAGTTACTCCAGTTATAACTCAAGAACGGCTGAACTGATTTAGCTGAAAATTGTCAGGGAGGTAGTTTAGAGCCAGGAGAAGGACATAGGATACTTCTTATCCCGTTATTTATTGCCATTAAGGCGGAACAAAGTTCGCCGGGTTAGCTAGTATTCAATAAACAAAGTTCATGGAACTAAGTAATGACAAGTAATGATTATTATTATTTAAGTTTTTTACATTCTAAAAAACCATCGTTAAAATGTCTTAAGACTCGATATTTGTTTCAGATGATAGTAAAATTTGGATTTAAGTAGGTACACTAATGAATCGCTCTCGAGAACTGCATATACTCGTAGTGTAGTTTTGCAATTTTAATTAAATATAACCAAAACGTTATTGAGAATTTTATATTACGCAGCATGATTTCAATAAAACAACATCATAGCTACAAACATCAATTTAATTGATATGAAAAATACAATTCTACGTATTAATTAGTATAAAATATGGCTATAGTAACCGAAAGTATAATGTGAAATGAAATTACATGAAATGGAAAACATGTTCCGAACTCGAAATGTTGGTTTCACATGGACCCATTTTGTTCAAACCATGGAACCGTGAGTCACACTGCACGGTTTCATAAAATAAACCAAAATAGGCTTTCGAGACAAGTGAGGGCCATTGAAAATAAAATAATTTTGGTCTATTCCATTTTGATCACTTGAATTTGATCACCCAGGTGATCAAGGTGGACTCCATGCGACCCTGGTGTCCTTTGATTACCCATGGATAGGAAGTCCACTTTGATCACGTAGGTGATCTTATTCATGGGTGATCAAAGGACACCAAAGTGACGCCTGGAGTCCTCTTTGATCACCTGGGTGATCAAATCCAAGTGATCAAAGTGTACTAGACCAATAATTTTGGTTGTCACGTTCTAGATACGCGCAGTATTCGCACTTCAAGATCTACTCGGAAGCGGAATACTACAAATTGGAGATCGATGGGTACGAAGGGAACGCTGGAGACTCTCTCAACGACCCCTGGTACGGCTCAAACAACAGCCCTTTCTCTACATACAACAGGTGAGCCCAAACTGGATACCTAATTACCATCGTGCTTCTCATCAACACAATTTACATAACTTCAAGTCAAACATACATAGTGGTCACATTCAGTGGCTTGTATTCTAAAATAGATTTTATGTACCTAATTAAAAAACAAATTAGCTTTCCCCTTCGAAAAATTTAGCTACTCTTAATTTTTTTTTTGCGGTTAAAACAGTAGTGTAGGTAGATGATGACCATTACAGGATTTGCAATAGTGAGAGGTAGGAACACTTTACTTTAGTTAGGCATCAAAATTTTCAAACTACTCTCCAGACTAGTAACAAGTAGGTAGGTACTTATGTGACCGCTCTTAATACCTAGCCAATTTCTTGAAATTTTCACGAATGTGTTTGTTTTTCAGGGACAATGACAGATCATCGCTGAACTGCGCCTCGATGTTGAAGGGCGGTTGGTGGTGGAAGTCTTGCGGCCGTGGCCTCAACGGGCTGTATCTCCACGATCCTCAGGACCTCACCGCCAGGCAAGGTGAGAGCCGGCGCTTGAGACAAACGCTTGCGATGTACGAAGTACGTCACAAGAGCGCGGGCATCTGCCATTGCACAATAACGTGACGTGGCCTAAATACGTTTTCTGGAGTTTCCCTGAAATTAAAAAAATAATGATTAGATTAATTGAAAGTACATAATTAGGACACACAGAACATCGATTCTATTACTGACGGGACGATGTGATTATTATTACTGACGGTATGCTACCATGTACCAATAATTATGTTAGTGATTAGTGAGTGAAAGTTTAAAACAACATATAAATGTGGTATTAATAGGTGCTATTTGGAAAAAAAATGATGTTGGATCAAACCGTAACACAAATTGATGTGAAAGGTCTTTTACACTTTGATCACCTGGATTTGTTCACCCAGGTGATCAAATTGGACTACAAGCGACACTTTGGTGTCCTTTGATCACCCATGGATAAAATCACCTAGGTGATCAAAGTGGACTTCTTATCCATGGGTGATCAAAGGACACCAAAGAGTCGCCTGGAGTCCACTGGGTGATTAAAGTGGAATAGAGCATGTGAAAGATTATAAAATCACATTTTACAAAAAAAATATGAAAATTATCTCCATCTACAGAGATGTTAGTAAGTTATGTACCCATACAAGTAGATGAATAAAATAGTGGTTTAATACAATATACTTACCTCAATTCCCTTTCATCCCATCGTTAGCTGTTAAAGTATCAGACGTTAATAGAAGAATTTAATAGATAAAATAAATATATATTTGAAGAAGTGTGTAACATTTGTTAGCAAAAGGACACGAGCTCACAGATGTAAATCTTTTATGATGGTGGTCTGAATTTATAATCTCTAGGAAATTTACCAGTTACTTGGACTAAAAAAGCATTATTCTCTGTATGAGTAAATTATCTTGTGAGAAGGTACTCTTGCCTGTTAAAAGAACTTACCTATGAAATTGCCATTTTGTACATTGCAAGTAAAACTAATTAAATATAATGTTGCTAAAATTTAAGTTTTGGGAGATAGGGTGAATTATTTTTGAAATTTTATTTTAATCAGCAAATAGAAACAAACATTAAATCACAGGAATTATGAATCGATGAATCTGTAATATGTCAGCAATTTCATAAGTAAGCATCCAAAGAAATAGTGGTATACAGACAGAAGATATTAGTAATATATTACACGGATACTATAAGTTATTAGGTACATACAACATCGATTATTATGAGCGCATAATGAGCAATAATATTATATGAACATTAATATGGATAATAATTATAATGATTGGTAACCGACCGCAGACCGCCACCGCAGAACCAATGACACTACCTACTCGTTGCTATACATTAGTATCGAGGCAGTTTCAGGTTACAAAACCATCGATTTTCATTAAAAATACATTGTTTACCGTATACATTGCCGAATTTGTAATAAGCTGCTCCCGTATGAAGAGTCAAGGCGCAGCGGCACTGTGCGTAAGCGCATAACCCAGGCCGGCACGCGGTCTGAGGTCGGCTTCCAACCAGCACCTAAAAATACATCGAGAATAATATTGCAAAAATACATCAATAATAGTATTAAATACCCGGTTAGCTATATTAATTATTACATGTTATTCATATTAAAGACACCACAGACATAAAGTCATTGAATGCCATTCTTTAAATAAAATACTTAACCTCACTACAATAAACTGCCGCAGCACAAAAAGTCCAATATCCGTATGTATGCACCTTAACCCTTATTCAAATAAAGGTAGATATATTACCACTTTGTTTACTTTTAAAAAAGGATCCTAATTTTCGATATGGTAATACTTAAATATATCTTGGTCACTTATTTATATTTTTAAATATATTTTTTTACTTATCTATGCCATTTTACAACTTTTCAACGTCATTTGTCACTGTCAGGTAATGTCAAAGTCAACCAAATGGTTTTGGTGTGAAAAATTTCAAGTTTTTAGCGCGCGTTTTTGGTATTTTTGAAACTTTGTTCAACGAAAATTCTGATAAGTGTTTTTTCGATTCAAATTCCTAAACTTTAACATTTATTGTATAATCTCACTTATAGGCAACGTCTGCAATTGATTTATTCACATAATTTAGACATTTTAAAGAAGTGGTAAATAGTTTACCATTGTCCGATCCCGTCTTGACAAAAGTTTGATGATATATAAAAAAAACTGTTGTTTGCACAAATAAAACTAAATAAATATTTGGAGAAATTTTAAGTTATTTTGATAACTATTTACGTAACGTTTTGACGTTACGTAATTAGTGAATTGTTAGTTTCAGACTCAAGGTAAGCATCCTAATTGTAAGCATAATAAGTAATATTAATATTTTTTTTTTTTTATAAAAACAATAAATTTATTTCATTCCCAAAATATTTAATAAAATATAGGTAGAACCAAGAGGAAGTCACTAGTCAAGAACCAAAAATAAACCAAAACGGACAATGGTAACTATTTTACCACCAACATTTAATAATTTGTAGTCATGAATGGATAATGGTAAATTATTTACCACCCAAAAAACTACCCCTTCCCCTATTTTTTTATAAATGTTGATCATAAATATGAAATAAGTGACCCACAATTACCCAAAATCCACTTCAACTTTGTAAAAAAAATGCATACCATCTTGCGTTTGAATAAGGGTTAAACACTAACATATGGGGCCGGTATACACAATAATATGCAACATCACATTCAGTCGACTGCTTTTGTAGTCTTTATTGCAAACTGTCCGGAGTTACCACAAGTGCTCAAGCGGTATTAATCCACAGAATAACATCGTGGTTCCTCCAGTTGACATAGACTGCTCCAAGTAGCGTGTATGCCGACCCTTAAGACACAAAGTTATATTGAATACTGGTTTTTTTTCCAGGCATCGTGTGGTTCCGCTGGAGGGGCTGGGACTACACGCTCAAGCGGGCGTCGATGATGATAAAGCCGCGGGGCCTGCAGCCCAACACGTGAGGCGCCCCTCGCGCCCCGCCGATACTACTCGTACAGCCTCTGTTCCCTCATTACGTGGATTCAACCATAATATTCCGCCGACAATACAAGCACTCTGATTAAACTCGTAAACTCCCTTCTATTCTCTATATGTACCTGTGATATTCAAATAACGAGAATAACGAATTATTTTGGCGCAGCAACATTATGAACAACGAATCCATGTAACGACATAGAACATAGAAGGCAGCTTCGCTCAAGATACGTACCTATCTCTGTAAATATTCCCTCATCACGTCACGGATTTAACGCATCGTTTTCGACACAAAATCACTCTTTTTGTAAATAACGAACACCTATGTAACTATATTATCAACGTGCCACATCACTCCTCAAATTCATTAATTTATTACTCATCATTATATCTTGATACATAAAAAAACCTTCGTTAATTAGGTTTATAATTTAGATGTAAGAATAAATTTTATAAGATGTAAATAATTATTTTTATGCAGTGATCGATTTTAAGACGTAAATTGAAATGACAGTAGGTACGATATTACATACACATACCAAACTGGCATAGTAAACTATCATAAACCGTCTTCCTTGTATTAAATATATTTATAACTTTTACGAGTAGATACTATGCGTACTTCCCAATTCTACCTTATCCTAAATAGTGTATCAATTAATTACTTTAATGCTATATTGCTAAGATCTTCCACAGACTTTGCTTGCGACACGTCTCTCAACTTCCTATTATGTATACGTAACGTTTAGCAGCTACATAAAATGTACCTGATAAGTACTTATATGGTAGATGATGTGTCATACAAATGCACGAAATGTATGTAAATCTAATCGCCATTATGCTTAAACCTACGAATAAATGTATATTTTTTATGAAACTGTTATACTATATACGTCGCTACTAACACTGCCAGAATTTATTGTAAAATGTGTAAATTATTTTATGTTAATTAAACGAACAATGTTCAAAAATTCTCAAATAGCACAAATCTTAGATATAGTGCGTAGTATTGAAAAACATGACTGTTTTTGAATAATTGCTCGTTTAAACTATCGAATTATTGAATACTGTATTTAGAAATTAAATCTACATATTTTAATTTATTTGTTTTATTGAGAAACAGTATAAGAAAACTCCGAGTTTGTAGTACATCTTGCCTATTAGATACCATAAACATTAGGTATATGAAGCACTTTAACTTTAAAAGTAGCCCACTAACATGATTTCAAGATACATTGATTTATAATTATAATTTGTAAGACGATATTTAATGATTTTGTAATGCCAAAAATGAACTGAATGGTGCATGCATGCAATGCAAATTAAATTGATTCTGTAAGGCCGAATGAATCTTGATCAAAAATCTATCTCTAAAATAGTCATACCGACTACTGACTGCGTTATTAGCGCAAATGGGCAAATTTCTAAATATGTACCATTATTGCATGCCAATGGTACATATTTAGAAAAAGTTTAGTCAGTCGAAGTCGTCTTTTAGAGTATCTTGAGGGTCGTCATCCAAAAGTTCCGCGCGATCGAACACATCGTCCTCTAAAACCACTTCTGAAGCCACTACATTGTCCACCATAATCTCCTGGAGCTCCAGCGACTCATCTTCGATGACTTGCGGAGGCGGCGGCAAGATGCCGATGTGGCCAGTTTCCATCTCCATCATGTCTTTGTCCAGCGTCTCTTGCAGCGCGTTGAGGTCTTGCTCAAGCGAGTTTTCGGTGGCCGCCTCCTGCGCCTCGGAGGCAGGCGGGGGCGTGGGCTTGGGCTCTTGGGTGGGGTCTCTGTATATCGCATCTAAGTCGGCTAACGTGTACGGCATTTCCTCGGAATCCTCTAGCAAGCGGGAAGGGCTGGAGTGGGAGGCTCGTCGTGGGGCGACGGGGGCCGGCGCTTTTTCCTCCCGGGCGCCGGCCCGGGGCTCATGTTATACTTTCATTTTCTTGTGGCCTCTCTTCGACGCGCGCTCCTTGGCCTTCTCGTACACCTGCATCAGTTTCTTCTCGGCGGCCAGTATTTTTAGTAGAACCACTATGAAGGGCAAGTAGTTGTGCTTCCTGCGAGCCATCTCTTGCCGGTAGCGCGCCATCTTGACCTCCTCGTAGTCGATGAGCATGCGCAGACGCGGCACCTCGCTGTCGAACTCGTCCGTCTCCATGCCCAGCAGGCCCGTCGTGGTCATCACCTCCTCCAGCTGCCGCTCGTAAATCATCTTCCTGTCCGACACCACGGCCAACAGATTGAAGTGGATCTCCCCCTCGTTGTACCTGCAAGGGAAAGGATGATCCCTATTTTAATAATTAACCTAGATCTGCTCCGTTTTAAGAGTTTGGCTATTATTATTTTTTTATTCTGAAGCAAGATTTGATAACTTACGCGTTCACTCTTTTCAATATGATCGGTCGGACCACGTCTATCCAATCTTGCTCTAGACTGACAGGGCCGTGGTCTATTGGGCCATCTCTCAATCCATCCAACTCGTAGAGGCGACCTTCTATCGGCATGTAGCTCACGAAATGGTAAGCATCTTCTTCCTAGGATCGAAATTGCAATATAACAGAATAAAAAAAAACAATAAAGAAAACAAAACAAAGTAATAATGTCTAAAGCTAAAAATATAAAGTTAAGCATTAAAATTAATACTAATAAAAAGCAGTTATGGTTTTAAATATTTCTTACTTTTGCCGGTGCCTTAGGGTCTACCTCAATGACCGCTTGTTGACTCATTGAGTTGTGAGCACTCCGTATAGTCTGCGAGTTGCTGAGAGTCAGCCCTCTCATTTTGGGGTCAAATGACATGCTAAATTCCTTCAGCTTCTTTAGTTCTGGACCTATGTCGACATCCGGATGAGTGCAATTCAGTAGGATGCTGAGACATGCCTGGGTTGCACATGCATTGCTTATCACCTGCAGATAGAATGAAGAAAAAATTTTGAAAAATTTGTAGAACAGAAGTAGACTGGTAATTGCTGCCATCCAGCAACTAAATGTCATAGGATTTGGCGAATAATTATATTTTACATGGTTAAATTAAGTACATACTAGCTTTTGCCCGTGGCTTCAGCTGCATGAAATTTAGTTTGTCACAGATCATCATAAATTATGGCCTATATGTTATTCTAGGTTTTTTTAGGTTATAAACAATAATACTGTTAAGTTTCATCAACATGTTAACATCTAGACATCCAGACATCCACAAACTTTCACACTTATAATATTAGTAGGTAAGATTTAAACGGTACTTTTGATTAGTGTTATAACATGTGGTAGTGCACCAATCCTGTATATCTTTCTAAAACACAATTTATTATCTGAAAAATAAGTACTTGATAACTTGAGGTTTACCTGTTTAGCAAAATAGATCCGGTCAATACGACTGTCAGTAACAACATCAACTGGTACATTTTCGTTTTGAAGATATTTAAACAGGAATATCAATCCGTGAACAGGTCTGGAACAAAATTGACAAGGTCAGGAGTGAGTTCTATAGTTATACAGCAAAATGATTCAAGCTTTGTCATGAAGCAATCTAAATGTCGCACAGCATTCTATTTCAGTACAATAAAATATTTCAATAACAATAAATCAGTAAAATATAATCACACTAACAAAGTGTGATAATAATGATCTAGATTTAATTCAGCATCCCAAGCATAAGAAAGAAATTTTTGGGAGCATAAAAAAACACAAAACAATTCAGATTTATTTCGTGCTAGAATACAAATGTGTGATCGGTAGATAGGTTAGGTGAGTTTAAATCAGCAGGTCAAATCTATTTCGCTATAGAAGCTGCTTTTGGAACTTTTGTATCCTCACAGTTCACAGGACCTTAAAAAACACCTACAAAATGTTTACCGATTTTACTAGTAGGTACCTACTGTTTTACAAATATGATCATATCACAGATATGATCAAATATTTTACCTTAAGTTATCAAAACTATCATCCTCGATACTCCATAGTTCTTCCACCTGTACACCATTGACACCTATGGCATAAAAATCAATCAGTGTTAATTAAGTGGCAACAAGGAAGAGTAGACTTCGGATAACCCATAGGTTTGCTTACCAAATTTCCTGATGAGTTGAGTGAACACTCCAGGATCACTTTCAATTAGACACCAGTCTCCGGCTGAGTCCCCCATGATGTTGCGAGTTCTACTGGGCCTACTACAATGTTTGGACCCGAATTAGTAGCTAGCCGAAAATCATTAAAAAAAAACCCTCCACCAACACCTTAAATATATAGAAGTTCAATAAAAAGTTATTGAATACTTGATGAAATATTTGATTGCCTCAAACGAGTAGCAAATAGATTTTTAACACAAATCCTCAGCACAAATCAAATCAACTTACTAATAAGATTTTGCGTTTCCGTGGATTGCTTACTCGTAAGAAACAAATGCTTTTCAAAATACTCTACGTAAACATGTCGATGACCAAGAAAATCAAAACTTTAGTTCAATTTACAAATTTGCAAGTCATTTTCGTTCCAGAAAGAAAACGTGTGTGATTGCAAAGAAGAACGGTCATTTGTGACCCAGGCCCGACAGAAACGAGACATATCTCAGTTTTTTTGTCATGTCTTAATTAGTTAAATTATATATTTTTTATATTCGAAATCTATGTATAACACCAAAATATTACCCTTTGTTTTTGTTCAGGCGCTATACAAAAACTAATACAAAATGCCTATTTATCACCAAAATTGGTAAATGTATGTACCTAAATGTCTATTACAGCTGCTATGGAATGTATCTAGGTGACCTGGAGATACAGCCGGATTATACAGGGTGGAAACGAGAAGTTACAAAATCCAAAAATTCAATGTTACCAGCTTCCATAATCTGTAACCTATTATTGGTACCATTTGAAAGAGCTCGTGAAGCACTTTCAGAATCAGTAACTATTTTTTCGATATCTTGTATAATTTAGAAATAATCGAGTGAGAACACTTATCGTTCCATATGTATAACCACCCTGTATAATCCGGCTGTATCTCCAGGTCACCTAGATACATTCCATAGCAGCTGTAATAGACATTTAGGTACATACATTTACCAATTTTGGTGATAAATAGGCATTTTGTATTAGTTTTTGTATAGCGCCTGAACAAAAACAAAGGGTAATATTTTGGTGTTATACATAGATTTCGAATATAAAAAATATATAATTTAACTAATTAAGACATGATAAAAAAACTGAGATATGTCTCGTTTCTGTCGGGTCTGGGTTTTTTTTGTATGGGGCGTGACCGTTCTTCTTTGCAACGAAATGAAGCAAGCAAAATAGGACGCGGCGGGACGATTCCAACTTTTTGACACCGACACTTTATAATCTGTGCGACTTTTTTGACAACTAAAAAAAAGTGTTGTGGTGCAGTGTTGCGAAGATATCGATTAATTCTAGACAAGTAGTTGAGACTTCAGAGATTATCTCTCCAAATGGAATGAAAAATATCAATATTTATGGAGTGTCATTATGCATTTTATTGTAAGTACCGCATGCAATTCACTCTAAATAATATCATAGATATTATTATTATTAGGAAAGAAAGCACAGACAGAAAGTAAAGTCGAGTTAAATAAGCATATTAATGAATATGATGCATGCCTCAATTTAAACATTGATTAGACAATCTTTATTATGCGACCAACATAAACCTTTAATAAAACATACCCCGTTGTAATTAAAAGTTACCACCTATAGAGGTAATCATAAATAATATCCTAAATAAATTAATGTCTCACCCTCATTTTCGTTACGTCGCTGCCGCGCCGCAGCAATTTATAGGTAGTGAATAAAATAAAATAAGTGGTATGTGACTTAAATTATTAAGGAAAGGAAGTCCTTGAAATCACACAGCGCAGTAGCCACAGTTCTTAGTCTTATACTTATGCCTTTAGTGAGAAGAGTGTAGTCGAATAATTTAGTTGAGTAGATAACTAAATCACTTAATCGTGCCAATGCATTTTGTTCTATTTTGAGAGGCGAGTAGCACCCCCATCCATCATGCGTTCCTATAATGAACGAAGATTGAACTCGTTAGTCGAGGGGCGGCTAAGCTTTAAAGGCCAATGTCATGACGTGTTGGTTTGTATACTCGACCAAAGTGCGAATGTTTTTTTTGGTTAGTCTCTCGAGTGTACCTAATACGTAGTTTATCTAAAGGCGAGTCACTCTACTAAATTACTCGGCTAGTGCCACAAAGGCATTTATCAAGTTCGTAGGTAGGTGCATTTTAAGGCATACTAAAAGCACGTCTTTCACCACCGCGCAGTACCTACTTGAAACAAACAAACAAACAAAATGGCGGACATTAATTTTATGCAGCGCTCGTCACTCTAACGAAAACCGTGCGTCATGATTTTTAGTACCTAAGTTACAACATACCAAAATATTAATTTATTCCTGTTAAAGTTTTGCTGCACATTTATTTTTCCCTATAACAATTTCAGTAATATTTTAATAAATTAGGTATAGCTTGAAAATAAAAGTTTTAAAATATTAAATTATTTTTAATTACGTATTAACTTATACAATTTTATGATTATAATTACACGTTTTTATTTTATAAAGGAATAGGTTTGTTTTTAGGTACTAAGCGTGAACTTATTAAGAAAATGCCTATTTTTGTTACTTACTTTTTTTGCACATAATCGTAAAAACATTTCAAATTGACAATAAATAATGAACATTAGTTTGAAAATGATTGATTAGAAAAAGCTACAGATTATTGTACCTAAATACAAAATTGTCATAACTCATAATACGATATTAATTAATACTAGACTATTCAAAAATATATTATTAATTAGTATACATTAGGTTTTATCCACTAAATTGAAATGAAGTAACAACAGATTCATAAGATAAAATTTTATCAGAAACTTACCATAATTCTCATTTACCAATTGAAAAGGGTCCAAGATTTATGTCACTCATTAAACAACTACAGTAAGTAATTAAGTACTCTCACAATCTAGACAAGACTAGCACTTTTACGATTACGAAAGTAAAGGATTAAGGTTTTATTTTGCTGAGTATTGATTTTTCAGCAATGCTGGTGGTCTGTCATGCGCTGTGAAATCTTTTACGGCTAGAGATGGGTGGCAGTTTATCGAATCATCCGGATCCGGATTTCAAAAGTAGATACAACACTAGTGCTTGTAGAGGTTTGCTAATGTAAGTAATTGTAACCAATGGAACTGCGCTATTTAAAAAAAATCTTTGCATAAATATTTGTAAATATCGCACGTTCATAATCAAACCGTCACTATACGAAATTGGGAGAAATTGAGTTAACATCGCCATCTATCAGCGCTCCGCGAAAAGTGCATGCTCTAAAAATCCCAAGCTTAAAGCTCAAATAGTTCGGCAGATATCACTAGTGTCGTTATGGAGTTTAATGGGAAAACCGGCATTTGTTGTGAGTAACAGTGACACGTTTTAGTAGTGACGGGATCTGGACGGGCACGCTGTGATAGTTATGTAAACTCTGTGTTGAAAAACGTCATTTTTAGCATAAAGACGCTTTTACTCCAAAACCATAAGATAAGTCACAATAAAGTAATACGAAAAACGCCTTAAAACAAAAAGTGACAATATTTCTCTTACATTTTTAAAAAGATTGTTCATCACTTCGTATAATATTGTGCTTATCCAAAAATGTGAAATATTAAAACAACAAGAAATATTTTTAAATGACTAAGTAGTTATAATTTTATCTAACAAAAATGCCACCAGTCAATCGAAACACTAGTAAAATCAAAGAAATTATCAAGGTAATTACTACTTTGTCTAACGTTTGTGGACTATGAAAAAGCCTTGGATTCGATCGAGATCTGAGCAGTGCTACAGTCTCTCCAACGGTGCCAAATTGACTATAGATACATCGAAGTGTTGAAAGGCTTGTACGAAAACGCCACAATGTCGGTTCGTCTCCAGGATCAGGACTCGAAACTCATCCAGTTGCAGCAAGGGGTGAGACAGGGAGATGTCATATCTCCGATACTGTTCAACACCGCCCTGGAAGATGTTTTCAAGCTTCTGAACTGGAGCGGATTCAGCATAAATATCAACGAGTACATAATCCACCTTCGATTTGCGGACGATGTCGTAATCATGGCTGAGACTGTGGAAGATCTAGGCATAATGCTCGATAGCCTAAGTAGAGCCTCTCAACAAGTGGGCCTGATGAATGAGTATGAAAATGAATATGGACAAGACAAAAAACATGTCAAATGTCCATGTAGTATCCACTTATCTGGAGACTCTACACTCGAAAGTTTACTGACCTGGGACAAACAGTCCAGTTACGCAGGTCCAACTTCGAGAAAGAAGTCAATCGTCAATCCAACTTGGCTGGGCAGCTTTCGGGAAGCTTCGTGATATACTCACGTCCGAAATACCGCAGTGCCTCAAGACAAAATTTTGATCAGTGTGTGTTGCCAGTGATATTTTATGAATCTGAGAGGTCACCCAAAAGGTGATGGAGCGTGCGATGCTCAGTTAGTTTCCCTACGTGATTGAATCAGAAATGAGGAGAGCCACAGGAGAACCAAAGTGACCGACATAGCCCGCAGAATCGCTAAAATCAAGTGGCAGTGGGCGGGGCACATAGCTCGCAGAGGTAATGGCCGCTGGATAATGATCCAGAATTTAAACCTACTTCTCTGAGCCTTTTTCCCATGAAAAATCACTATCTAGTTCGTCAAGTTCATCGAGGTCATCAAGTTCTGGTTGTTTAAAGGCTGCCTGAACAAGAGAGTACCTTATTTTCTAAGAAGTTGATTTATGTGATGTAGTTTTATAGTAATTTCATGTGTGTAACGTATTTATTTCTGATCGAGAATTTACATTTATTACTGTTACCATTGGTACCACATAATCCAAATTATTAAGTTTTAAGTTCATTAAAATTACTGATTTTTTTGTGTTAGTTTTATTTAATAATAATCATTTTTTTATTTTTCATCGTCAAATTTATATGAAAATAGTGACATTTCTACCGGAATTAATAATACAACATTAACACGTTTTTAATTGAAAACTGTCACTGTCTCAATTTTAGTGGAAAAGTGACACTATTTTTAGAGAAAAAAATTAAATATTAAATAAACCATTATGATAATTTGAAAGATAATTATATTTCCGTAAAAGCCAAATAAGCCACTACTGGTCTTTAACAAAAAACAAAACATTTAATAGCATTTTGCTCATTTTGCAAGGGTTTTAAAATTTGAGCATTTCAAATGCTTTTCCTGAAAAATCTACTTTTTTGTATAGTGACAGTTTGATTATGAACGTGCGATATGACCTACACTGAACTATTTCATGTAACGTCATTATTAACTACCTAACTTGTGCCGAGTACATGCAAGATTTAAGAAAACAAAATGGCCGCAATATAGGCAATCAGCTGATAACTACACACACACGGAAACCTGTCAGCTGATTGCCTGTATTGCGGCCATTTTGTTTTCTTAACTCGTGTTTGTATTTTATACCTTGCACGTTTATTTTAAAGTTACGCAAAGTCCATGAGATATATTATACGTCAGTGGTCCCACCCAACTCATTGATAGAGGGGCGCCACCATCGTTCAACTATATAGAAGATCCAAAATACTGAACTGTCCTATCTGTGACAGACAGCGGGGCGCCCACCGTCAATACCGGATAGCTGGTTCAGATTTTTGCCATGTTGGAAACTATTTAATTGACCTAAATTAAACTGTCCCACCAAACTCATTGACAGGGGGACGCCACCATCATTTAACTTTAAAGTTTTCAACATGGCGAAAATTGGAACCAACGACCCGCTATTGACGGTGGCGCCCCCTGTCAATATCACGAGTGAAACAATTCAGCGTATTCTTCGGTCATTTCATGAAGCTAAAGATAAAAATGGAGGGCAAAGTTGGAACAAAAACTTGAGTCAAATACCTACTTATATCTATCTCGCTCTCTGCGGCCCTACCTCTCTTTTAGTGTGAACTGTAGTATTGCTATCTTCTGATTTAAATCTCCTTGTAAATTCTTCGAAATAGCCAATTCACTAACCAAATCAGAAGTCAAACAAATAAATCTATACTTATAATAAATCTGTAGAGAGGTCAATTCTGTACATGAAATATATTTTCAAAATAACTATCAGGGGGTGATTAGTGATCGATACTGATGCCAAAAATGCAATCAGTAAAATTTTTGTCTGTCTGTCTGTCTGTCTGTCTGTCTGTCTGTCTGTCTGTCTGTATGTTCCTTATAGAAACAAAAACTACTCGACGGATTTTAACGAAACTTGGTACAATTATTCTTCATACTCCTGGGCAGGTTATAGAGTAATTAATATTTGAAACTAAGATTACCTAGTTCAATAAAAAATCACAAAATTGTCGGCCATTTAGGCTTAATGTGTTGGTGAATCAGGGAATTACAATCCCAATTCCTGGGTAATCGGTACCATGTGGCAACATCGGCCCAATCCGGCCCATCATGGCGGTTGTTTACTATTTTGTTTATTAAGCAGTTAATTTCGTTTGAGATTGTTTACAGGGAATAATCATTGTTTTATCACAAGAATTGGTGCAAAATTTTGTAATGCGTGGTTGCGGTAGTACGTGGTGTCCTGGAAGTGACATAAGATTCCACGCGTAAGTGTTTATTTCGTCATTTCCGACATTGGATCATTGTAAACATTTTTCACATTTTTTACAGTAATTTCTTCCTAAAACGTTTTACCACTAATTACACTTATCATTTTTAATGATACCTATGTCAAGAAATAAAGATTTTACATTGGTTTCATTGAATTTGAGCAATTTTATATTTTTTGTTTATTTAGAAAGAGCGAGTCTGCCCACAGAAAGCGAGATAGTGATACTTAGTTTGTGCTTCAAGTAGGTATTCGGAGTGTGGCCTCCATTTTTATCTGTAGCTTCATGGGTCATTTAAAGTCCCACCCATGATTCTGAAACGTCAAGTAACAAAAATCAAAAAAGTTCCAAAATACTGGACTGTCCTCCCACCAAACTCAATGACAGTGGGGCGCCACCGTCAATACCGGATCGCTGGTTCAGATTTTTGCCATGTTGGAAACCATATATTACTATAGTGGGTGGTCAGGCACAGCAAGGCACAGTTGAGTGAGAGTGTGAGTATCCTCTGTCGATGACATTGACAGTGGGGCGCCACCGTCAATACCGAATCGCAGATTTTTGCCATGTTGCAAACCATATAGTTGAACGATAGTAGCGCCCCCCTGTCATTGAGTTTGGTGATTTGGTGGGACAGTTCAGCGTGGGTCATCTATACGAAGTGACCACAGATATGGATTAGAGTAGATACAGCAAGTTGCTAGTCAAAGCGTGCCATTCCGATATGTCCAAATGGACATACATGGTCGAGTGATGTTCATGTAATCCGATTACAACAATCGGATACGATGACTTTACGAGGACAGTAGTACGAACACGGTAGAGAGAAGAAATTATTTACGGATTGAGAATTGTAATTAACAGCAACGAGTAACAAATATGTAATTAATTAGAATAAAGTAGCAGAAGAAGAATTATAAAACAGTTAGATCAGTGATCGCGGAAGACAGAGTGCACTGTATAACGTCGAAATATACAAATCAAGAAGTTAGGTCAGTGATCGCAGTATACACTATTACTACTATGTATACGACGCCCGAGATTTTGTCGTCTAGAAATATCTTCAAAACTAGGTACCTGACTTAGCTTTATGAAAGAAAACGTATTGGCAAAACTACGCATTTTTACATTTATTAAAAATAAAAAGCTTGAGTAAAATAGTCTTTATTTTATGAAAGTAGGTCATTTACTTACTAGGATATTTAAAAGTATGGAATTAAGTATGAATTACTAGTAGTACTATTTAACATAATGGAATAACGATCATTACTTTCATAAACATTAGGCACAACAAAAATATTATTTGCAAATTAATAATGTAGAATTGTAGAATAACGTCTACCGCTACATAATTATTTTAATCCACAGTCAGACTAGCTATAAATTTAACAAAATATCAGTTTTATCGGAATTAATTAATTTTTGAATCGAGTCACACGATATCATTCGATGACTTTGCGAATGCAGTACGATGATACGATTACTTTTACGTTGCGGCAATCACTAAAATTCGCTAAAATGACACTAATGACGTTTAAAAAGTGGCACGCTCGGCTTCATACAAATTTTGACACATGCTGCATCTATCCTTATCTGTGGAAGTGACAGACAGACGGTCTTGCAGACAGTTCGCGGATTGCATTTTTTTTATCTGTGCTGTGATTGGTGATTGGCGATTGCTGTGCTGATTGACTACCTAGGTACTTGTGTGGCGGTGAGTTGAGAAATTTAAATCAATCCATTTACATAAATCAACGAATTTTATACTATTAGGTCGTAAATAATAGATTTTGAATAATATTGTGCATGTAACTTAACTTTTTGATAAGAAAGTACTTTGCTAAGTGTTACCTTTGTATGGCAATAGGGGTAGGTAGGTAGGTATAGGTTGGATAGAGTATCTAATGATATTTTTGCAACATTGCATTGTTAAATTGCATATATTTTGTTGAGCGCTTGACCTTGTACTGCATTCTTTGTAGCATCGATCTAAAAATCAATAAACTATAATTCTATTTTTAATTAATTGAAAAGTAAAGTTGTGTGGCTACATTTCAATCTTTGCTGGGCGGCTGTGTTCTGTGCTGTGTAATTAATATATTATGTAAGATTTCACTTGTGTTCCGTTTACTTTTAATCTTTACAATTTTCGGTTAGAGGTTAGGGCTAAGGTTAGGGTAAAAATTAAAAACTTCTTAGAGAGGCATAAACAGAGCATGTTTTCTTCTTTTTCTGAGTATTAAACACTAAACAGTTGTGAAAACGGTTATAGTGTTATTGTGGTTGCAACATTTGCTGCACCTACTTTATAAAGTACAAAAACATTTATTTGCATATTAGCAACATGCCCCGGCTTCGCATGCCTTGTATTAAATATTAAAGATATATAAACCTTCTTGAGTCACTCAATCACTAAAAACTGCATTGAAATCCGTTGCGTACTTTAAAAGATCTAAGTACACAAACAGTGGGAGAGACTTCGTTTTATCCCATAACCAAACCAAATAAAGTCATTGGTTTTAACCATATCTTTATAGCATAAAGTTCAAATTAATGTGGGCTCTATGGACACCAGAGCCTGGTTATGGGTTAAACTATACATATAAAGATTATGCCTTCATATTATTATAAAAAACCAAAATAAATATTGTCATTTTTTAAAGAATTTGCGGTTGCAATTGATCCATCCTAACTATGTTGGACAGATTCCATCGTCTAGAATTTAATATTGTGTTAAAATAGAAGTAGTAAAACATATAATGATAAATACAATAGATACAGAGCTAATCTTTTATTCTTAAACATGTAAAACATAATACTCTAATGTTCAATGGCTAAATTTATAATACAATGTGAATATTTTTGCATAATTTGAGATCTGTTTTAATATTTTTAAAACTCATCTTTTTTTAGGTTACTTAAAAACTGTTTCGTCTTTTCAGATTCAAAACAAAATGTGGGGTCTATTTTTGTCGGTTCTGAGCTGGTTACAGCTCAGTCCAGTACCATTTATCGCAGATGTGATTGGTACCACAGAACCTGCACTCAAACTCCTCATATCTATTTTAATGGGGTACCCCTTAGCTGTAGTTTACCACAAATATGTAAGGCATCAGTATAAAGAACATCGAAACAATTATTTTATTCTGACTGGATTAGACATGGCCTACTACAATTTCGGTTTATCCATGTTCCATAATGTCATACCAGCTGTTGTCATCTACCTCACTACAATGGTGCTCGGGCCGGGCAAGAAGAATGTAATTGTGTCTTTAATATTCAACATGTCCTATCTACTGATTGGATATATAGTAACGGAGTCAGAAGATTATGACATCACATGGACAATGCCTCATTGCGTGCTCACACTGAAGTTGATAGCACTCTCTTTTGACCTCTGGGACGGAAAGAAAATGTCAAAAGGAGAAGAGCTCTCGGCCAATACTAAAAAGACAGCCCTGACACAAGCGCCATCGTTCCTGGAATTGATTGGTTTCATATACTTTCCTGCATGTTTCCTTGTTGGGCCAATTTTCTCCTTCCGGCGGTACTCAGATTACCTAAATGACAAGTTTCCTTTAGACAAAGAAGAGGCTGTGTTCAATAAGCAAGCAATGACTAGATTATTACAAGGAGTGGCCTATTTAATTGCTTTCCAAGTTGGAGGTATGTACGAACAATACTTTTGATAACAAAGATGTGTAAATTATTGCTAGCATATAATATGTTCATTGTTGTGTATCTTTATAATGATCTCGTCTATTAAATAGGTATTACCACAGAATAATAATAAGTACTGTATTACCTACTTGCATTAATTCTGTACCCCCAGTGAAAAGGGATCTAACTCGACTTAGATCAAAATTGACTTTATAACATAATGTGAATCTCTGAAAAATTAGCTATTTTTGTATCTAATCGGTATGTTTCTACGACGTATAGAAAAGAAAATAATTTTGTGCCAAATGATTCAAGTAAGGCTTTGTGAACCAATTTTGAGTTTTCTTTCGTGTATATTGATACATGTCTACTTTTAACAAAGTGTACCGGAGGCTTCTTTCAATTTTTTATTGTGTCAAGAGGTACGACTCGTGTTACTACTTTTTACACGATTGAAGTTGTTCAGATTGAATTTGTGATTAACAATATAAGATGACTCATATTAATATACACAAAAAAAACTATGTATTGTTGGTTGGTGAAAAAGAATGTAACTTAATTTATATCACAAAAAGTAAAAGACAAATGATTATTTATTTTGTGTATAATGATTCAATTAGACTAATACCATTAACCACAAAAGTTTCGTACATGTGTAAAATGTTATCAGTTACTTAGATCAAAAACATTTGAAAATCGCAACTAATGATTTGGTTAATTATTTGGTGTAAAATGATATAACTTAGCCCAATTGTCAGATTAAAGGAAAACATAATGCGTAGTTTATAAATCAAAGAACTTTAGTTAATAGTTTTAATAAATAATGGTTAACATCTACTAGTAAAACATATAATTAAATTCTAGCCTTATTCCTTTACAATCGCCACTTATATCACTTTACACATAATTATTAGGATACTTAGATCGCTATTATGTTAGTTAGATCAGTTTACACATTTTTTTTCTCATCACAAAATTGGTGTATATTGATATAAGTAGAAATTTTTGGACGATTTACCCTAAATAACCTGAAATAATGATTCCTCATAGTGTAATTACTAATGTTTGTTTTACAACTTTTTCTAAAATTAAAGAAACAAAAAAATATCAACAGAAATAGCGTAAAATGTATCACTTTACACTTGTTAGCGGGTGGTCAATTCAGTGTGGTGTAAAATGATTTATGTCCCATTACATCACTTTACACGAATATAAAGTTGCCGTGCATGGCGATATAACTGGGTTTTTATTTAATTACGAAAAAACTACATGCTATATTTCCCAAACTGGCACACTGCCTAATTATATCTAACATTACCTTTCACCTAAAAAATATTTCACCAAGTTATCTCTAATAGCGACGAAGCAGGATTTTTTTTAACTTCAAATGCGATTTCCCAAAAATCACCATTTTCGACTTAACTCCGTTTTCACTGGGGGTACAGAATTAATGCCCCTAATCAAAATAACATTATTCATATTATCTTAGAATTCAAGTTAACTTAATAATGTTCGAATGAACAAATACTGATGTATTTATATTATGACAATACAAGTAATTATCTAAAGAGGTCATTGATAGATAACATAAAGTATATTTCTAATTTCCCCAAAATAAACAAGTCGATTTCGTCAACCGCTTACGCTATTAAATGGTAGTACATAATAGATATGAAATAAGAATATTATTATTGTAATAATCGTTTACGAAAATAAATATAGATGACCCAAACTTAATGATGGCCCAAAGTTCACCGACTCTTAGCCCGTTATTTTCTCATAGGTACCTAGTATGCTTTTTATATTGAAATGAAAATTAAGATCCTAATTAATCTAAACACGTCAAAAAATGCATGATATAATGAATAGTTTGTATTTTTCTGGATATGTAATAAACATTGTGCTTTATAAATATTTTAGTGTCGGTGTTCAGCATGAAGTACATCCTATCTGACGAGTTCTGGGACGCATCAATCTTCTACCGCCACCTGTACTGCGGGCTCTGGGCTCATTTCGCTCTTTACAAGTACATTTCGTGTTGGTTGCTCACTGAAGGTAACATTTATTTTCATATTATTTTTGTACAGTCATGAGCACATCAAATTTAAAATTTTTGTAAAATAGCTTCTATGGAAACTGTGTAAGATGCCAATTTTAGCCTGACGAATGTGCCTGTAAATGTCATTGTAGCGTGTTATTAGTTGTAATACATATGTGCTATTTTGTATCAGAAAAGCTTAAATCCGATCGCTGTCGACTGTATCTGTCATTACAATACCACAATGCATTACGATAAATTGGATCACAGTAATTTATACTTCCTGCGGCCAATCCATGTATCGTGACAGAGATACAAAAAAAAAATACATTATTTGATTGTTGGAAGAGTTTTTATAGCCTCTGTAAATTCATTTTCTACCTATAAGTATAGTTTCGTTTGTTTGTTGCATCCAATTGACGTCCACTACTGGAATAATTCATAACCTTTGAAAGATGTTTTATTAGGGTAAATTATGCTGAAATGTGAACATTCACATTCACAGTCTAAACAGTGCCTAAAAGCGTGGACTGTGAATAGCTTTTTATCTGAATCATGCTTCTGATACCATGATCTGTCCTGTAGGCCTAAGATGCGCGCCGCGATAGGCGGTTATCACGCCATTTTATCGATTTTGCCCATACAAATTGACGTCGATAAAAGTTATCACGGCGCGCATCTTAGGCCTACTGGTGTATGAAGCAGGGGCTTACAAAATTGTAATCTGTTTGGGTCTCATAAATTATTCTTATTAGTTGTGAAAGGAAATAATAATGTAGTTGTCTATATTTTTGATAACGTCATTAAATTCGTTGAAGTCTCATTTGAATACAATGGATAGCGCCATATTGCGTAATACAAAAAGTTTTAAAATAGGTACTGAATAACTTAGTAATTGAGTTCTAAAAGTAGGTAGAGTCTATTCATATCTCTCGTTTTTTACGAATACCTACATTTTGACGAATTCCGATCAGACGTAGTGCGAAACTGCTCTTACCCTTTGGTCTCGTAAACCTTACCCATACCTTAACTATTGACAGTTGGCTGTAAATAAACCGTCTTGGGAAATCTAGCAGATCTACCTCCATACCTCTTTGTGAAAAGGAATCGTAATAAAATGGGTTTTACTATTAGAAGTTTATTCTTTTCATGTCAATCGGGATTTTACATTTAACATTTATAAAACGTTAATACAACAAACAAAACAATAAAATACCTCATAAGGAAACGTTTTATGCGTTTTAAGACGATTATATTTTTGTTTCTGAAGTTATTAGCCGCAATCAATTATAATTAAAAATAATTGTGTAGCTCAAACACAACTTTCCCTATGAATAATATAAGAATGTCGAGTTTTATTAATACCTAGGTATTCATTTTTAACAATTCATAAAGAGAATAACTGAGTGATTGCATTCAACCTTGTGAACATTGAATAAAATATAGTATTGTTAATTGCTCCCATTATCTACATATTTCTCACTGATTTATGTGTTTGTTATTGCTCCGGGTCCTTTTACTTCGGAGTCCTATCTAAGCTATTTTATTTTATTGTGGTTCACAGCATCTTGCATACGCTTCGGGCTATCGTTCAACGGAACGGAGAAAAAGGACGACGACACGGTGGTATCGAAGTGGGATGGCTGCAGCAACATCAAGCTGCTTCGCTTCGAGTTCGCCACCAAATTCCAGCACTACATCGAGAGTTTCAACTGCAACACCAACCACTTCGCAGCTGAGTATATTTACAAACGTCTCAAGTTCCTAGGCGACAGGAACCTCAGCCAGGGCTGCACGCTCCTCTTCCTAGCGCTATGGCACGGCACACGATCCGGCTACTACATGACATTCTTCAACGAATTCATGATTATGTACATGGAAAAGGAACTCGAACCTATCATCAGCAAAACCAAAATCTACAACCAAATGTGGGCCAACAAGTACACGTCTTACATACTATATTTCCTCCTCAAACTGTACACAATAGTTTTCATGGGATGGAGCTTGGTGCCCTTCGATGTCAAAGTTTTCTCCAAGTGGTGCAGCATTTACGCTAGCCTGTATTTCTCTGGGTTCCTTTTCTTCTTGCCATGGGCATTCGCTTATAAACCGATGTTATTGTCAGTAAAAAACAAGTTGTAACGTGCGGTTTCGACTGTCTACCTATTCAAAATGTCAAGTTGACAACACATTTGATTTTTCATGTCCGTCAAAATGGCGGGATCTACATGGAATCCAGATACTTCTACTATTTCCTTCGGTGAAATAATTGCTATCTTGATATTTGTAGTTATAAGTTAAATTATCTGGTCTCGCCATCTTAATATCAAAATAGCGGGACCAAACTAAAGGAAATATTGAAATTAAATGAACTCAATAACAGCGAATGGTTTATTTTGGTCCCGCTATTTTGATATGAAGATGGCGAGACCAGATAGTTTTTATAATTTAGCTTATAACTTTACAAATATCAAGACAGCAATTATTTCATCGAAGGTAGGAAATAGTAGAAATTAGGTAGTATTATATCCAGGGTTCGAAAATATCCGATATTTATTATAAATATCAAAATATCGGATATTTATGATATATATCCGATATATATCAACTTTGATATATATCAATTTTGTATGAAAGCCATAGTATTATTTTATTGTATTATTCATGAATACTATTGTATATGTGTTACATAAACATGTTTTTAATGTTTTTAAAACTTAAAATCAGACAAATAAAGCAAAAACATAAAATATCTTTGAAATACGGCAAAATCAACTAAAAAAATAAAAATCTTATATCAAAAAGTACAAATACAGTAACAAATTTTAAAAGTTGATATATATCATCAAAACCGGCTTGATATACAGGGTGTTTGGCGCATCGTGTGCCAAAATGATTTGGCGGATAGAATGGGTCATTTCCTATATTTTCAGCCCCCATAACACGTTCCATGCCAGGCCGCTACTTTTATATTAATTTTTTTAGTAATTTCACCAAAATACCCAAATCGCATCATTTAATTTCGATTTAAAAAAAAACTACTAGGCGTAGCTTCAAAGTAAATATTTTGTTTTGACGTGCATTGATGTAGGATTGCATCAAATCTAAATTTACTGGTAAATATCATCTAGTTTTTTTTTTAATTCAACTTTGAAGTTTTCCGAAAAGTTAAAAATGAACTGAACATTTAAGTTTACATGGCTATAAAAAAATAAATAATTGACATAGCGATCTTCGGATTTTATCAAAACTTCTCTAGTCTATCCCCATTCAAATGGTATACTAATCTTGTTTAAATAATAACAACAACTTCACAAATTCCTTAAATTAGTGCATTGACTCTACTCGAACTGATTTGCGAAATTTGTGTTTATAGCCCCTTTTTGTGTGAATAGCACGTTAGTGCTATTAACACAAAAAGGGGCTATAAACACAAATTTCGCAAATCAGTCCGAGTAGAGTCAATGCACTAATTTAAGGAATTTGTGAAGTTATTGTTATTATTTAAACAAGATTAGTATACCGTTTGAATGGGGATAAACTAGAGAAGTTTTGATAAAATCCGAAGATCGCTATCTCTTTCATTTATTTTTTTATAGCCATGTAAACTTAAATGTTCAGTCCATTTTTAACTTATCGGAAAATTTCAAAGCTGATTTTAAAAAAAAACTAGATGATATTTGCCAGTAAATTTAGATTTGATGCAACCCTACATCAATGCACATCAAAACAAAATATTTACTTTGAGGCTACGCCTAGTAGTTTTTTTTTAAATCGAAATTAAATGATGCGGTTTGGGTATTTTGGTGAAATTACTAAAAAAAATAATATAAAAGTAGCCGCCTGGCATGGAACGTGTTATGGGGGCTGAAAATATAGGAAATGACCTATTCTATCCGCCAAATCATTTTGGCACACGATGCGCCAAACACCCTGTATATCGGATATATATCCGATATATATCTTGATATATATCCCTTGATATATATCCTCGAACCCTGATTATATCAGTATCAAAATTATCTGGATACCATGTTTGATTCCCGCCATTTTGACGGACACAATTTTATGTCCGTCAAAATGGCGGAATCAAATATGGAATCCAGATAATTTTCATTTTGATACCTTTTGTGTCGCAATAAAGTAATGTTAATTTAGATTTTGTAGAACATGTCGTTTGATTGTTTACGAGAAATTAAATATAGGGACATTCATTTTCGGGTACTTTTTTCAAAACGATTTTTTCTAAGGTAAACTAATTTATCGGGCAAATTTTATTATTGTACAAAAGAACTCTTGACATTTATTTACGGTATTTGGCGAATAACTTTAGAATGTTGGCTTCCAGTTGCTTAATCGTACATGGTTTATCCATATAGACTAAGGACTTTACATAGCCTAAAAGGAAAAAGTCTAAGGGTATGATATCACAGGATCTATGCGCCTACTCGTGCCGGGCCTAAGCGCGAAATTAACTGTTCACCAATTTTTTCACGCAATAAACCATGGTTTCACGTCATCAAGTTTAGGAAACAAAATATAGTCTACTATATAAAAATAAGTCGGGTTTTCCTCCCTGACGCTATAACTCCAGAACGTACGAACCGATTTCCACGGTTTTGCATTCGTTGGAAAGGTCTCGGGCTCCGTGAGGTTTAAAGAAAATTCAGGAAAATTTAACAAACGAAATTCCACGCGGGCGAAGCCGCGGCCGGAAAGCTAGTCTGTTATACATATTCGAACGCATCATCAAAACTAGAACCGCAGAATGTTGGACTATGTTATCCGGAGTTAAGTAAGGCCACCATTTGAATGGAATAATTTTATTTATTTATATTTTCACCAACTTAAACTATCTTTACAGATTACCTAAATGACAAGTTTCCTTTAGACAAAGAAGAGGCTGTGTGATCACTATAAAGAACATCGAAACAATTATTTTATTTTGACTGGATTGGACATGGCCTACTACATTTTTTCATAACACTAAATAATTATAATGTTATTTATGAAGTGGCCGGCCACTAAGTACACACCTGACTACGCCACTATTTTTTTAATTTCTCGGAAACAGCCAAACGACTTATTTCCTATTCTTATGTTCTTAATGTGTAATTTTATTCTACAAAATCTTTTGCTTCTATGGCGTGGCCAGGAATATTACAATTTTTCACGAAGTTATACACACCGGTATTCGAGTGATGACGCAAAATGGAGAGTGATGACTTTATCACTTGCGGGAATTATCTACAACTTAGGCTGAATTGCACCACCTAACTTTGACTGTAACTATAACGATAACCGGCGTATTTTGTATGGAGTTTGATAGATTTTTGACGTTTTTCAAAGTCAAAGTAAGATGGTGCAACCCAGCCTTAAGCCACGTTTTCACTAGGGGACATGTCGCGGAGATAAGTCGTCCGACATTCACGTAGTTTGTCTCTGCAACTTTGTCCCTCGACAAGTCTCGCGACCCGTAGATGTCGCAAGCGACGTCGGGCGACATCGCGCAGGACACGTGAATTTCATGTTGGGCGACAGAGTCGCGGGACAAATGTCTCCTAGTGAAAACGCGGCTTTAGACTTGCACGGTATGCTTTTATGCGATATACTACGTTTATTAACATCTGGAAAATATAATCAAGTCTTCCTTTAGATTTGACTTCACAATGGCCTCCGACCAGTGCCTTTCACTAGGTGTCGTTGATTAATTATATTAATATTTGATCCATGGATATCAATTAGTTAAGGATAGAAAATGATTATTTGAAATTTTCACTGCATGATATTAAAACAATAACAATAATAAAATTGCAATGTCAATCGCGAAGTAAATATTAGTTGAGAGAACGTTGGTTTGGATTATTAAAAAACGTTGATGTACAATACTTCTTGGATTAGTGACTTACCATTACACAATCGTGTCTTGATTACGATTTGTGATAAGAAATAGTGTAATTTATTGTATTATGGTTCTAAACAGGCTTTGATTAGTATAGTGGATTGTAGATAGTTTAATGGGTAGGACCAGGTTGTGTTAGAACATCAAATAAAATCAGTGTGTTAGGCATATTGAATGTTAACGTCGCATGATATTACTATGCTAGACGTGGTAGTGAAACTATTAAAAAAGTATATTTAATATAACTGTTGATAGTTTTACTGTATTGCACGCATAGATAGACTAATTAATTTTTAGAATCAATTATTATGTCGTTGAATTTTAAAATATGCACAATATATCTTGCCACTAATGACGGCTGAGTGTCCCTTTCATATCGTTATATTTTTCACGAAATGTAATAATCTGGGGGCACGGCAGTGCCCCCGCCAAGTCGAGCGCGAAGCAAACACTGCCGTACCATCCTTTACTGGAACCATTTCGCCGCATTTTCAGGCCCCTATTTGAGAACCTCTGGATAAGACCAGAACGCAGAAATTTTCGTCATCTAGTAAGCTATAATCACATACTTAAAATCCAAAATTTCAAGTCTGTAGGTCATTTAGTTCCGAAGTTAAGCGAAAGCAAAGTTTCGCATTTACGACGCTCACTCACTCACTGATGATCATCAAAATAGAACTAGTACTTCCCATAAACTCAGAGAGCTGAAATTTGGTACAGAGTTAGGGTTTAATGGCCACATAAAGGGAAAACTATAAAAACTAGGAAAATCGAAGATCATTTTTTTCCTTTCTAGAGCCCCCCGTCGATAAGTCGAATGTTGTGTAATTTGCATTTCGTTGATTTCGTTTATTAATATTGTTAGGTTCGCTAAGGTTATGTTATTAAAACAATTCTGATTCATTGTCCATTTTAAAGGTCGTTGAGTTTATTTGTGTTTAATATCGTTAAAAAATGTCGATAAAATGACGACGTTAAATAATTTTGCCACTTTCTACAAAAAGAAGTGAAATCCCACCAAAAACATTCTGTAAAAAACTAGCCAAGTCTCGATGGAGCTGCTTGTTTATCTCTAAAAAGTAATGAAATCTAGACAAAGTCGTGCCAAGTCTATGGTTCCTTACTGCGATTTCTTTAATATTATAGTTAATGTTGTGTGACTTGGCCGTTGAACAATCTTTATTATGATAATCATACATAAATATTATTGAAATACGCAGCTTTATTAAACCTACAATTGACTGGTTATTGTTGAATCAACGTTTTTCTGGCGACAGATTGGTGCAATGGTGTTATGGAGCACCTGGTTTTGTCACCCTTCAACGGCCAAGTCACACAACATTAACTATAATATTAAAGAAATCGCAGTAAGGAACCATAGACTTGGCACGACTTTGTCTAGATTTCATTACTTTTTAGAGATAAACAAGCAGCTCCATCGAGACTTGGCTAGTTTTTTACAGAATGTTTTTGGTGGGATATTGTTTATTTAAGAGCATCACGCTTCATTTAATTTAACACTAAGTTCAGCTATAAGAATAATACACGCGAAAGATTAAAAGTAATTAAGTTGAATGCGTTAACCAGTACATATTTACAAGTTTACTTTTACATAATACCTAATT
The DNA here is from genome assembly GCF_004193835.3 of Ostrinia furnacalis. NCBI lineage: Eukaryota > Metazoa > Arthropoda > Insecta > Lepidoptera > Crambidae > Ostrinia > Ostrinia furnacalis. Next base: position 44,562 of record NW_021134835.1, read on the forward strand.
ATTATTTTTTCTTAGTGATTAACCTAAATATATTCTTAATTCCCTGAAACATGTAGTTCTATCATTATGTTTATGGTTTGGATCGGAGTTACGTAAATAGCATAATTAGTTGTGTCGTGTCACGGGGGCAACATTTTAGAAGCATGTACCGGTGGCACATCTAGTACGCAATGGACTGGTCCGTTAGGGCACTGGGCTATTGATATTTGTCGAATTAGAATTCCTACTCCCCAATATAGGCGGACAGGACTTCTCACAAATCATGATGGTTGCGTTGCACAAAACAATTCCTATTAGTTATGTAATTATTAATAACTTGAATCAGGCCAAAGCAAATTGTCTGAAATGAAATTTCAATCGTGCGTAACCCAAAGTCTGACGTGTAACGTATCTACAGATTGACCGAGATTTAAATTTTCGGGAATTTTTGCCAAAAAATCAAAGTCAATTCACGTCGTGTACCTGTATAAAGGTGGAACGGGCCTGTTATAATGATCTTAGCATAATTAAAGAACTTTTGAAAAGTGGTGTAGCTGCCTATTCGGTACGCCTATGGCTCGTAGTAAACGACGGCTAACAAAATGTCCTACTTATCACAAAAATTACAATCACTGGTCAAAGTCTCAAACGACATCGAAGTGTAGCGAGATAACGTTTCAAAAACAATGTTTCTATGACTGGCCTCTTTCTGCGTTGTATCTGAAATTAATAAACCCGTAACTACATACACAGCTACATATTTTTAATTATACCTGACAAATCGATCATTTGAATCATGGTGAATTTTGTAGTTGTTGGAATTTGTTAGAATAAATGAAATGATTGCATGTTAATAGTTGCTAAGAGTTGGTAAATAAATATAAAATATTCTACATAATAAAGAATTGTTAGCTTTTAAGATGCAATAATTTGACATTGTACAGTCACGGAATGAAAAGGTTCGTCAGTTTTCAAATTGATTCCTTCAACGAATCGCGAGCACATATTACCTTTTGAAACTATGTTACAGAATAATCTCGAGTTAGAGAAAATAATCTTTAACTGTTCGTCAGTAAAGTTCAAAATTATTCAGATCAAAGTTGTTTGACGATTTAACTTGTCAAGAAGATTATTATGATTGATAAACTAAAACCTTCTTGTTGGTTCAACCTGCCATTATCTATTAAATAAAAACAACTACATTTTGTAACATTGCACAGATGGGATAGAAAAATAAACAAGCAAAATCTTATTCGTTAGCAAACGTCATATTTATTTAAATGTTAGCAGCACTGTTTCTTGCACGGTTATGTTGGCAGGTTTGACTCTTACAGTACCTAGTGCAAGCGAAAACCGACACTAAGGTGACGAACCTTTTCATTCCGCGACTGTACAAACCTAATGCTTCCTTTGTCTCTACCCTTTCTGCCTATATCTTTAGAATTGTTATCGTTCTAGTAAACCTACATTTATCTAAATATTCTAATCTAGCACTATATCTTAAACTAAATCTTTCTTCCCAATAATATCGCTTCCTTGATACAATATTTAACAGTCGCATCTACTACTTAACGTCATCTTCCTCAAATAATGTCACGATTTTATTAAACAATTAACTCTTATATTGAGTATCACACGCTAGCTCTTTTATCATCTTCCAATTCATCTATCAGTTACGGCCGCATCATCTGCGATTGATGAGTGCTGACAGAGTATTAAAGTTGATTCCGAATTGTATTTTACGCTTAAACCTAAAGTATGTTTGATATTTTTATTTCTTAATAACTTCTTATATTATACCTTTTTGTATTTACTGACTAAACACGCAATTTTTAGCAAATCTATGTACAGTCGTCATCACCTTGGACTAAACATTTTTGTTCCAAAACAGCACTGTTATAATAACTACGTAAGATATTACGAAGTTAAGTTTGATGTGCCGTTGTCTGTACACATTTCGAGCAAGAATATAGTGCTCGGCAGCACATTAATCTTAATACAATACCATGTCGTCTTATTTAGATAAAATAGGTGATGTTTTTTGTTTTTCTTCAAATATGTATACAGGGTGTTAGGTAAATGGGTATATGAGAATATGAGCCGACACTAGCCTAGCCCATGTTAACATGGGCATACAGGGTGTTAGGTAAATGGGTATATGAGCCGACACTAGCCCATGTTAACATGGGCATATAACGATGGCTCCTACGTATACTGGCGTAAGTGAAAAAAGTAAATTTTACAGGAGAGCCATTTTAGTGGCCAGAACCATATTTTTGGGTCATATCTTCTGACCTACTAAAACGAATTTAATGAAATTTCACATTTAGCCTTAACATGTAATGCTTTTGCTACTGCTGTTATTATTTTTTATATTTTTCTTATATATTTTGAGATTTTACGCATTGCCCTTTTACGTCGTCACATTTCTATAATTTAATTTATATTGTTCAACGTAAAGAGACTTAAATGACAACGTAAATATAATATTCTAAGCGATTACTCTCTTTATTTATGCATGTAATTATTTTAATTGTTATCATGTGCTATATTAATAATAAATCAGTTAGAAAAAGTTGTTTAATGTATCGTTATTACGTTTTAACGCAAATACGCCCATATACTGTGCTCGAGATTTAGTTAGGTCTTTTAACATAATGTGTCATATTTTTAAAAATTATAAATAACTTGAAAAAATCGAACTGCCTAAGGCGGGAATTAACCCACAATGCCTTTAGGCAGTTCGATTTTTTCAAGTTATTTATAATTTTCAAATTAGTTTGAGATGCGACTCTTAACGCTAAAAATTAAATAACTATATAATGTGTCAAAATTTATAAATAAAACAATTTGCTATATATTTTCATGGCTTTATTTAAGATTTGGATTATAAAAAATATATATTTATGTAAGCAACTACTCGTATAGATTGACGAATCGTATGATTGGGCTTTATACGTGGCGTAATTTTGCACATACGCCTATTTGCCTACAATTTTATTTTGTATCTAATGGAAAAAAATTTTTTTTTCTTACTGACGTTATAGATTAGAGCAAAATGAAATCATTCCTTAAATAATTGGAAAAAGGCGTAAGCGGCAGTTTCGCCTTTATACGTAGGAGCCATCGATAAATGGTATGGTGAAGTCAGAAATTTGATATCATCATTTTATTTTTTTTAATTTTCATACAAAATAAATTTTATAAAATCCGATTTGTATGAAAATTAAAATTATTAAAATTAAGATATCAATTTTCTGACTTCACCATACCATTTATATGCCCATGTTAACATGGGCTAGTGTCGGCTCATATACCCATTTACCTAACACCCTGTATAAATGGTATGGTCAAATCTGAAAATTAATATCTTCATTGGGCTCATATACCCATTTACCTAACACCCTGTAGTTTCATGTTCTGGCGACTATACTTGAGTCTTTTACCATATATTCTACTCTTGGATTCTACTACATACACTTGTGACGGTGCCAGTTCTTCTGCTGGCACCATAAACAGTGGCGCTAGAAAAAGTTCAAGTTGCCTTGTACATAGACTGGTCGAATGTTAATATTAAAATTAGTTAATTAACCCTCGGAGATAAAACAATAACGTGATAATAATTTACTATTCACATACATATTATTATATTTAAGAGTATTTTAAAAGTAGAGTAATACATAATGTAATTTTATAGTCTGAAGATTTACCAACTCTTACTCAATATTGTTAGTTTAAATGCATCAACTTATTTTGCTGCAAATAGGTAAATAAAGTGTAATATTATTATAATAAATGAATTTGAATTATGTAAATATAATGGTTTGGATGTTAGCGACAGAAAATTTGAATTTAAGGATATAAAATGCTGTTAAGTAAGATAGAAAACTAATAAGCTTATACTAAAATAGCTCAGTTTTTCTCAGAGAATGGGCTATATTTTGGTAAACGAGTAAGTAGTTAAAAAGGCTTTGTGACTTATTAAAATAATTAAGATTTCCCTAATCGTATAAAAGGTGGTGGTGGACATACTACACATTTTTTTATATCAAAGAGTTATCAGTATCATGCACTTTGGTTTGTTTCACGTGTGTGTGTTTATCGAAATAACTGACATAATTGTCGCTAACATCCAAGTGAAATGTCTTATTTTGTTCACATTAACGCCTTGAGCACTTATTTACATTTTTTGTCTGATTAATTTAGATATTAGGCATAATGATATTTATGTTTCATAGGTACAGTCGAGTTCATAAATATATTGGCAGTGCCAATGTTTAAAAATATTGTAAGCGCTTTAACGATTAAATATTTCAATACAAATTCAAACATCAATAAAATGTAATAATATAAGCTGTTCATCAATATGTTGCGGTAACGCAGTACTGACTGCGCTACTGTGATATAATCTTTTGCAATATTGTGGCACTGCCAATATATTTATGTACTCGACTTTACTAATGAATTATTATCTTAGTAAAAAAGAGATAAACGGATTGTAAGGTGGGTGACATGTTCGGCTTTAATCGAGTTCCCTTGGACATGTTCTCTTTTGGTTTAAATAAATAAAAAGTCACATATCACCCACCCAACAACCAGGCATTTGGCAATGTAGTATTGTTATTAAAATAATTTGTATAATTAGCTGCAATGTATTAGTTCATTTTCAAACTGTATTGCTGATATCCGATAAAACGACAACACAGTATCGCATAGACGGTAGTGTTTTTAAACTATGACTGAAAGTTTAGTTTAGCCGGTCTGAACAAAACTAAAAATGTCATGGATAACGTGGAAAAAAAATCTTTTAAAAATTGTGGTTATTGAAAATAGCCAACCTCTTTTCAAAATAACTAAATATGTAAAGATGGGAGATACGTATTACCAATAAAATATGCCTTCCACGTTTTAATTTCGGTACTGCAGTCCAATTTGAAGATAATCTAAAACGTATAACTTTTTGTACTTCGTTTGGCTCGTAGAAAGAGTTTGTGATTATCGTCATCTTTCAGAACGTTTCTTCTGTGAAAATAGTTTTTTTATATAAATAAAGAAACATGAAAACGAATTAAAAACGGTTTTAATTTTATCTCCTCACTATTGCCTAAACATAATAACTAAATTTTAGGTTCCATCTATATTACTTGGTATAAACTTAGTCTTCCAGTAATATCTCACTCAACATTCACCTCTTGATTTTTGTAAAGGAGTAGGTACTTAGTGGTTATCATGAATTTCTCGGACCTACCTGACCTACCCCACTTAAAAATGAGGGTAATCTTATCTTACTAATATTATAAATGCGAAAGTTTGGATATCTGGATGTTTGTTACTCTTTCACGCAAAACTACTGAACAGATTTGGATGAAACGTTACAGTATTATTGTTTACTAGCTTTCCGCCCGCGGCTTCGCCCGCGTGGAATTTTGTCTGTCACAGAAAAACTTTATCGCGCGCGTCCCTGTTTCAAAAACCGGGATAAAAACTATCCTATGTTCTTTCCCGGGACTCAAACTATCTCTATGCCAAATTTCATCAAAATCGGTTGCGAGGTTTAAGCGGGAAAGCGTAACAGACAGACAGACAGACAGAGTTACTTTCGCATTTATAATATTAGTTGGGATTGGGATAACCCACAATAACATATAGGCTATAATTTATGACGATCTGTGACTAACTAAATTTGACGCGGGTGAAGCCGCGGGCAAAAGCTAGTTTAACCTTTATAAAGTAGTGGCAGTTAACTGACAGCACGGTACATCCTCCACTATAGAAGCAATGTCAAGTTTCCTTTGATGTCGATCGAAAGGAAACAGCATTAGCTATGCAAACCTTCGTAAGGTATTCAGGGTTTTTAGTTCAGGGTTGTAATAAATTTTATAATTTCCGTGATAGCGAAATTATTGGTTTCCACGATTTAATTTGCAATATCCAAGGCTGGGCTGAGGGGGCGTGGGAACCGGCAGGTGCGGCCAATCCTCGCGGTGTATCGATCGGCGCCGCCCAGGAACGCTACATGACAGCACTCGCCGAATAATCGAAATCCCAGCTACCGAAAATCGGTGAACTTTATGCTCTTTATGCTCGACACACTTGAGATTGTTCAACGGACTACAAGAATCTCCAAATTTAGTATCGTTCCGAAGTTTGTTTATATTGCTACATTCGCTCTTGGAGCATTTGTAGTGTTCAAGAATATTCACATACCTACCTAAATCAGCATTATTTTTATTCAAATCTAACAATATTCTATACTTATATACAACAAAATGTTAACAAATAACTACTAAACTAAACTATAACTAAATAAAAAAAAATGGTAAAAACCTACCTACCTACCTAAATTAAAAATTAAATCCGTCTTACATCGTATATTAAGACTATACTTAGGTATTTAAATTTGTGTCCCTGAAGAAACTGATGGTCATTGATGTCGATTTTTTAAAATAAATATTTAATACTCCTATGAAGAATTTAAATATCACCTTCGTTTAAAAATCCTGTGATTACCGAGTACTCGTAGAATGTGTATGTATGGATAGTTACCTACGTAGTTAGGTGTATAAAAGGTATTATTCATGCCGTGGCGCGTGGTAGTTAATAAAAATGAATACTTATTTTTTTCTCCAATTAAAATAATCCAGTATTCATTTTAATTTCCTCTAATGTCTTTCATAGCTGTCCACGTCCTTTCTAATTTAGAAAACTTAATTATAGACCAAGCAAATAGAAATTGAACCAGTTATTGCATTTTTATATCACTTTATGAATTTATAATCAAGTAAATGCTATTGTGTTCACAAAGTGGTCTGCCTTGCGTGCTCTTACTAACAATAATATTTTAAACCTTAATTAAAGGCTGGTCGTAGTAGGTACCTTTACCTGTAAATAGGGTAGGGCACCCGTATCAAGTTCCCTCGTGTAAGTAGGCTCTTATTTATTCGCGACTTTAGTTCATTTTCATTATTTGACAATGGCTTCGCTTCCGCTTCGCTGTCAAATACTTTAAGTGTAAACGTAAGCGGATCTGAAATCAGCGTCGGATCGGACTCCGCGCTTACGGTTCGCTGACCGCAGGTTTGATTAGTTTGAGAGCCGTAAGCTCGCGGACGACGAACCGTATGCTTATTGACGACCACGCATGCACCGCCGCGGTTCGTGTGCTTGTCCCAAGCCGAGACGATTAAGTTTTACTTACAGGGATGCCATGAAAAATTAAACACTACTCGTATTGCCAACGTAGGTTTTGGTATTTTATTCGTGGTTTATAATATTTTATACTTTCTGAAAACTGAATATCGTTGCCTTAAACTGAAAACCTCGGGGATGCATCATGCAGTTAACTATGGTCATAAAAGCGGGTTTTTAAATTTTACGCTAAAGAGGTTTTCACTCTTAGGCATCGATATAATGCGAAAAGCGGAATATTTGGTACATTTACCCTATGAAGTGTGATCAAAGACAACGTCAGTGCCTCGCTGCGTAATTCGCACCCTTCGGGAAAGTAAACACCTGTTTAATGCACACGCAGCACTGATCGGAACCGCTTATCTACGGTGTACCTACTAATACGAGTAGGTACCTACCTACGCCATATAGGTGGTACAGTAATAGGTACCTATTGACAGCCCAAATACTCGCACATTTTTGGAAATAAATGCTCCAATCACGATATTAATTTAACAGAGTATTTCCAGCATGCTCGATTTGCTTTAAATAAGCTCATACTACATATTTTCAATTTTGATTAGATCTGGACTAGGATAATAAAAATCTTACAACCTACGTTAAATCAATAATAAATTCAATAAATTATTTATTGCGAACGGATAAAAGGTACAATAAGTTCTGTTTTTCTTACCATTCTATACACTGACTAGATTAAGTACAATCCTGTGCTATAATGTAAATTAAGTAGTTAAACTATGGTAAAAATTATAATACCTACTTAATCATGAAGAAAGTTAGAAGTAACATTACAGTTTTAAATATCAGCAAAAGAAATAACATCTTGGTTTAATAAGATTTTATATTTTTACAAAGGTAAGTAATAAAATTGTTTATCGGTTACATACCAATTTTTAGCAACGACATACCTAGTTCTCAGTGAAAATCTATAATAAAATGAATCTCAAAATGCTAAATGTGTTGGTAAGCGTTTTAGGTTTTTACGGCGAGAAAATTTCGAATAATTTCCGGGAAAATCCTAAAAGCAGCCCATTTTTCACGCGGGCGTAGTCGCGGCGCCGCGCCGCGGCGTATAGAAAAAGGATAAAAATATGACGTAAATACATAGGTCCAATAAGTACCTATATCTAAAATTGATTGTTACAGACTGAAGCATACCTTTACTACAATCCTATCACCCCGCTTGTAACACTATGTAATTGACTTATTTAAAATTCAAGTAATTGCTAACATCCTCAAACAAAATAATTTAATTTATAATTACCTATTGTATGTACAATAAGAAAATGAGTTAGTACTTACTTAGGCTGGGTACCATCTTACTTTCATTTTTACAAACCTCAAAAGTCTGTCAAAATCCATACAAAAAACACCAGTTAACGTTATAGTTACCTCAAAGTTAGGTGGTGCAACTCAGCCTTAATGTCGTCACTCGGGTTTTAAGAATAGGTAATATCGTACGTCTGATAACCCATTTTTCAAGTAGGTAATTACTGCATTTGATCGATGCAATATTGACGTCCGTTGAGGTTGAGGGTAATATGATGTCAATCATGCTTGTCACCAGCACGTCACTGTATGTATTAATTAAGTTGGTCGGCTTTCAACTACCTATAAATTAACCCATAATATCTAAGGTAACACTTTACATTTACCTGATTATTCTAATTCCAATTTAAAACCTGCTATATTATGAACATTTTTAATAGTTAAAATAATTACTACTAATACTGGATTTTTGAACATCTTAAGCCTACCTAAGTACTCTATTTTTCCTTGGTGTCTTTAGTTCAACGTCAAAAATGTATTCTATTCTAAGCTAATTAAGTTAATTGTTAAATAATACTTTTACTGCTGTCGCCAGTCACATAATAATTATTTTCAATATTAATTTTATACAAGAACATCAATAAGTACCTAAATAAAAAATATACTATGAATGTGTGTATTGTAGTGCTGTTTCTATGAGGAGACAGGGAACAATTTACTTTCTAAAATATGTTTCAATCATTTTACATGTTATGTATTTAGTATATCATTACTAATCATTAGCCAGAACTTCCAGAAGGTAGTAGCACGTTGTAGGGTCAGGGGTAGCACGAACTAAAGTCCGGTACGCAAATGCTACTTCTTATGCCCAGTAAGACTGGGTACCTATTTTCCCCTCAATTTTTAACTGGCTTACCATAGACTGAAATTAGTAACAATAATTGAGATCAATGAATACCTATATTGCGAAACAAAGAGAATTTATCTTAATTCCTCCTTGTCCATGACATTGTTTGCGTTGTTGAAGAGGCGGGGATCCTCTGGTATCCAGATCTTGGCATGGAGAGTGCTGCCCGGGGGTCGCTCCCCGCGCCGCGACCACGAGAGCGAGTGAGCTTGCAAGTTGCTGCCTGCAAAAAAGAATTTACTAAGGCCCAGTTTTTTGATTCGTAGTTAAAATAACCAATAGTCAAATTTGACAGATGTCAAATGACAAGTGGTTAAACAGAAAAAAAATATTTTTCGAACAATGGTTAACTTGACTTTTAGTACATTTTTTAACTATTAGTAAACATTTTGTTAGTATTTAACTATTAGTAGCAAAATTTAACAATTAGTTATTTTAACTACGAATCAAAAAAGTGGGCCTAAGTGACTATTGAAATACCGTTTTGGACTGACTTGTGACTTTTTGCCCAGTTTCCTCTTTTCTGTAGACGCGAAAATTTGAAAATGGTGCAAGGAAACTACGTAAAATCATAATTCAAACGTCGATCAGTAAATGGACTTTTTAAATAGTAGTAGTAAAATAGTTATTTAAAGATGGTAAATCTTATACTAATATTATAAAGCTAAATAGTTTGTTTCTTTACTTTCTTTGGCTGAACGCGCTAATCTTATAAGAATTACTAAGTCCAATTTAGAAAAAATCACGCTACGACTGTTATGTAGGTACCTATAGTAATCATCAATGAAAAATGTTGAGAAGACGGGGAAAAGTATTCTACCTACTAATTAACTATACTATTACATATTTGCTACTTTGAAATGCAGCAGGCATTTGTTCCTCTTAAAGTTGTTTACGTAAAGTGGCTAATCTCTAATCGCTGTACATTTAATTATTCTCGGACAATAACACCCCAGTGGGCACGAACTTAAGGTTTATTTATCTGCAATTATTTGGAGTGAGTTTAAGGGGCGAGTTGCGAATGTGGTATAATGTGGTATAATGCCCGGGTGTTATTTTGGGGGGTTGGGCGCACGTGCGCGCTGTTACGGACCACACGACCCCAGCCTGCATTGATAGGGTTACGTTGACCTGTTTCTCCTGTCGATTAATATTTCATTGTTTTTTTTTGTTGTTATTGCGCCTATTTTTGTAGCTGTGCAATTTTTTATTTTTCAATTTGGAGAGTTTTTTTTATCCCTAACAACAAGTCTATCTCTAATTCTATGTTGAAAGAGGAAAAAATAGTAATCATTCGATGATAAAGCGTACTATTAAATTACTGAAATTAGTTCTTAGCTAATAAAACTAAATTACCTAATAGGTTTAAACACGTCGGTTTAGTTTTATTGTTGGTGATATATTATTATTCTGTAGTAAGTAACTTAGCTGTGAGGACTTTCCATTTATTTAAAGTCTTCTTACTTAGGTACTTTTTACTTAATATTATAAATGCGAAAGTTTGTATGGATGTCGCGATGTTAACATGTTTGTTACTCTTTCACGCAAAAATTACTGAACGGATTTTGATGAAACTTTACAGTATTATTGTTTATAACCCAGAATAACATATAGGCTATAATCTGTGACAAACTTTATTTCACGCGGGTGAAGCCGCGGGAAAAAGCTAGTCTTAAATAAAACCGATCTGGTTACGTCATAAAATTTTCATAAAGATTGGACATGACTGTGTTTGTGAGTAGGAGCAGTAGGAGGTTTATTATCGATATAAATAAATAAATAAATATCCCTGGACATTTTTACACTACGCTTCTAGTCCCAAACTAAGCAAAGCTTGTACTATGGGTACTAGACAACGGATACAAACATACTTAAATATTTTTTTTTTGTAAATACATACCTACATAGTAAATATTATACATAGTAACACCCAGCCCCATCACAGAAATTAAAATTCATCATTTCAATTTCTGCTCGGCCGGGAATCGATCCCGGGACCTCTCGGCATAGTAGTTCGTTCTGAACCACTACACCAAACGGCCGTCTAAATTATACAGTGTGTCCGGGCATGTAGTGATCAAACTTTAAGGGCGTAATCTATGGACAAGTTTATCGATGAAAATACTTGAAATTTGGGGCTTGACCCATTTCTCGAAAAATTACAGCGATTTAAGTTTTTAATTTTTAGTTTACACCTCTTCTTTAAAAAACAAGTGAAAGCGTGGGTAGCTTAACATTAATAGGCAAATATTTTATATCATGCGATAGCCAATAAAATTATCTATTAGTAGAAGAAGAAAGCAGACACAAGTTTCGTACATTTTATAGGAGTAAGAATGGATTTAATTAGAAAAATACATTACTTTTTTCACTTCTTTTTCAGTTATTTTCCAACACAAGAAAAACCAGGTCGTTAAGGTATGTTTTATTTGCATTGTATTATCAGTATTTGAGCTATTCTACAAAACGAATGTAAATTTATTAGCCTACGTCTATTAGTTTCGACGTAATTGTTGAACAAAGATACCCCTTCCCAGCGGTTTCCATAGTAATCGGAATAGGTTGTGTGATTCTTTCAGGCAGTGCATTTTCGCATGTCGCGTGCGCTATGGAAACCGCTGGAAAGGGGTATCTTTGTTCAACAATTACGTCGAAACTAATAGACGTAGACTAATAAATTTACATTCGTTTTGTAGAATAGCTCAAATACTAATAATACAATGCAAATAAAACATACCTTAACGACCTGGTTTTTCTCGTGTTGGAACTTAACTGAAAAAGAAGTGAAAAAAGTAATGTATTTTTCTAATTAAATTCATTCTTACTCCCATAAAATGTATGAAACTTGTGTCTGCTTTCTTCTTCTACTAATAGATAATTTTATTGGCTATCGTATGATATAAAATATTTGCCTATTAATGTTAAGCTACCCACGCTTTCACTTGTTTTTTAAAGAAGAGGTGTAAACTAAAAATTAAAAACTTAAATCGATGTAATTTTTCGAGAAATGGGTCAGACCCCAAATTTGAAGTATTTTCATCGATAAAATTGTCCATAGATTACGCCCTCAAAGTTTGATCACTACATGCCCGGACACACTGTATAAATTACTGTATATGTAATTAAAATACACTACTGCTTACATGTGTAAAATTGACAATCAATCGGCTAGTGCCACAAGTGTTCTAATAACAGTTTACAGCCGCACAATAGCGGGACTATAATGACCGCATCCTGTCATTACCCCATTTGTCGCGGTTCCCCAAAATCTTAATCACCTGCAGGGTGCCTAACTGTCGGTGTTCTAAATAATTAAGTAGCTAATTGATACGTTCTCGTATTGTTTGTCGTCCTGCCCTGACTGAACTAAGTATTAAGTGAGGTAGATGGATGAAATAAATAAAGCTACTTTATTAGTATTTCACGCCTAAACTAACATTGAGAAATTACTTATATGCGAAAAATAAATGTTACGTCTCCCCCATAGGATCCACTCATGGATTATAGAAGACGTCAGTAAATCCAAAAGCGAATTTTCTACTACAACTTCAACGTCATAAATAAAAATTAATTAGTTCAATAAATTAAAAGTTTTATTGAAAATTCTGTAAATTACATCTGACCACGATAATTCTTCCCGGCATATTTAGACAGCGCGCCCAACTCCTCCTCAATCCGGAGGATCTGGTTGTACTTGCCGACGCGCTCGCTGCGTGCGGGCGCCCCACACTTGATCTGCCCTGCCGAGAGCCCCACCACCAGGTCCGCCAAGAACAGGTCCTCCGTGTCCCCCCACCGGTCCACCACCACTATGCCGAACTGGTTCGCCTTCAACAACTTGTAACACTCAATCACCTCACTCAGCGTACCCGCCTGGTTCAAACGCAACGCCACGGCGTTCCCCGCCTTCTTTTCCACCGCCAAACCCACTCTCCTCAAATTCGTCTGAGTCAAATCGTTCCCGAACACCTGACTCTGCGTACGCGCAGTCAAATTAGACCACGCAGCCCAGTCATCGAACTCAAAACCGTCTTCCACTGAGCACACGGGAAACTCCTTTATATTATCCAGGTATATTTCAGCAAGTTTATCCGAAGACATATATTCTTGCGGGTTAGAATTGGGATTCTTGAACTCTAAATCGTAGGCGCCGTCTTTGAACATATCGGTTGCAGAAGCGTTGATAGCTATCTCGGCTTTGCCTGCGTAGCCGCACTGCTTGATCGCGTCTGTCAGGAAAAGGAGCGCATCTCGATGACTCTCCAGAGGTATCGCGAATCCGCCGCTATCACTGACATAGATATTTTCGATTTTGTACTTGGAACGTATTATGTTTTTGACGTAGCGATATATTTCTGTGCCGATTTTCATCGCATCCATAAACGAAGATGCTCCAGTTGGCATTATGCAGTACTCTTGAAAGGGCAGACCGTTCGAAGCCATGACGCCGCCGGTCAGTATCGTGAAGTGCGGGACTGGAAGAATGATTGTCGTGACTTCGGCCATGTCAGAGATGTGCCTGTACAGGGGGACGCCTTTTTTGGCGGCTCCAGCTTTGGCCACCACGAGGGAGACGCACATGATAGCGTTGGCGCCCAGTCTGGATTTGTTTTCTGTGCCGTCGAGCGAGATCATGAATTGGTCGATTTCTTTTTGCATGGTGACTTCGAGGTTTTGCTTGATGAGTTCGGGCGCGATGATGGTGTTGATGTTCTTGACGGCGTTGCTGACGCCCATGCCGTGGTACTCGGCGGGGTTGTTGTCGCGCAGCTGCACGGCCTCGGCCAGCTTCTTGTTGTCGGTGGAGGGCACGCCGACGCGGAACAGCCCGAGCTCGGTCACCATGTCCACTTCCACCGTCGGCACCCCAGTCGAGTCGAATATTTGCCGCGCAAGTAGAATTTTAATAGGCATTTTTAAAATAAAGTAAATAAAAATTTTAAAAATAAAATCTGTAATAGATCGGTCAAAAATATTTTGGAAGTGAAATTGAGTGAAATTAACTTGACAAATGACACGCTCTTGTTTTAAGTTTTTTTTTAAACATGCCAATAAACAACTTGCATTGCGGTTTTATTAACAAACAAACAGTCCTTTACACATAATATAAATAAATAAATATGTTTTTGTACTTTCTGTAAAGGACTGTTGATAACGGGAAATAAAAATCCAGGCAGGATACTAGATAAGACTAGCTTTGGCCCGCGGCCTCACCCGCGTAAAATTTAGTTTGTCACAGATCGTCATAAATTATAAACAATCTACACTCGCGAGCAAAACTATGGAATCACTTACATGAAGTTGTTTCCACGCGAACTTGTGTACTAACGAATTTGTTAGTAACAAAAAAAGTGGCACCATTTTAAAGATTAAACTTTTATCTTTAAATTGATACCAAATTCATTTAAATCACACCAGTATTTAAAAAGATATCCCGGCTGATGTGAAGAAGTAACGAAAAAGACATGTATGAACTGTTTGATACGTCGCGAGTTGCGGACTATTTAGCCCCTATAAAAGCACGCGTTTTTAGATTTTTGGTTTCACACGTTGATTCATACACATCTCCGCTTCTTTTGACACTTTACCTGGGATTCTACACCTTCAGAAGCAGCACAAATCGTTGCACTATTGCAAGAAAGGCTCAGCCAGCGGGCTGTCGCACGTCAGCGCCACATAAGCCAGTCCTGGGTGTCGAAAGTTTCAAGACGCTTTCGGGAGACTAGTGGCTTTATCCCGAGACCAAGTTCTGAACAGCACCGGTGCACATCACAGAGGGAAGACCGTTTTTTCATGTCAACCTCTCTATGAAATCGTCATTGGACTGGAATCGATGTCCATCAAGAGCTCAGAAATGTTCGTAAGATAGCTGTTAGCGAGTGGACAGTTCGTCTAAGATATAAGCAATAGAATTTGACTCCAAAAAGGCCTGCTACAGGCTCGAAACTGACGGCAGGTCACCGATAAGCACCCTTTCAATTTGCTCGTACACATCTCGATGGGAAGGCGAGTAATGGAGGCGAGTTCTGTTCTCCGATGAATGCAAACTGTGTTTGCAGGGCAGCAGTCGAAGAGGTCGGGTTTATAGGCGGCCTGAGGAGCGATTTGTGCAGTGCTGGTTCGCTGAAACAGTGGCTTGCTCGACTTAACATCGAGATGTGTACGAGCAAATTGAAAGGGTGCTTATAGGTGACCTGCCGTCAGTTTCGAGCGGCGCTGTTCAGAACTTGGTCTCGGGATAAAGCCACCAGTCTCCCGAAAGCGTCTTAAAACTTTCGAAACCCAGGACTGGCTTATGTGGCGCTGACGTGCGACAGCCCGCTGGCTGAGCCCTTTTTGCAATAGTGCAACGATTTGTGCTGCTTCTGAAGGTGTAGAATCCCAGGTAAAGTGTCAAAAGAAGCGGAGACGTGTATGAATCAACGTGTGAAAGCAAAAATCCGAAAACGCGTGCTTTTATAGGGGGTAAATAGGCCGCAACTCGCGACGTATCAAACAGTTCATACATGTCTTTTTCATTACTTCTTCACATCAGCCGGGATATCTTTTTAAATACTGGTGTGATTTAAATGAATTTGGTATCAATTTAAAGATAAAAATTTAATCTTTAAAATGGTGCCACTTGTTTTGTTCCTAACAAATTCGTTAGTACACAAATTCGCGTGGAAACAACTTCATGTAAGTGATTCCATACTTTTGCTCGCGAGTGTATATATATAAAAGAAAGTCGTGTTAGTTACTTCGCTTATAACTCAAGAACGGCTGAACCGATTTAGCTGAAAATTGTCAGGGAGGTAGTTTAGAGCCAGGAGAAGGACATAGGATACTTTTTATCCCGTTCGAAATAAAAAAGTCTGCTTATTTATTGACATTAAGGCGGAACAAAGTTCGCCGGGTCAGCTAGTAATACGATAAAGTTTCATCAAAAACCGTTCAGTAGTTTTTGCGTGAAAGAGTAACAAACATCCAGACATCCAAACTTTCTCCTTTATAATATTAGTAGGATAGTAGTAGGATATTGCTCCTTGCCGGTAGGTTCTTTCGTTCGGTTCTAGGTTCTTATAATACTTTTTTCGGTGTGGTGCACTAAAGAAGTCGTAAAGTTGTATTCAGTAGGTACACCTCTATCGATTATTGTGATTTTGGCTCTAGCTAGGGAGATCTAGGTACTTTCCCAAGATAATTAATTTCAAGTTACATTCACAGCTAGGTTCAAGCGTACAATGTAGAGGCTTTCTTTCAGAAGCTCTCAAATAAGCACAGTACAAACAGAAAGTAAGCACACAAACATGAGGGCGCTGCACGTGTGCGTAATCCCTATGTAAATCCTACATTACATTTCGATAAGGTGTTTTTTATTAATTGAAAGAGAGATTATGTCCCGCACTTGAGCGGTGTAGGGCTTTTTTATCGTTATCGTTTCATTGTTATGATAATATTGGTGGTGTTCTGATAGGGATATAATTAACTTCACCCACGTGAAGTAACGGACTATATTTTAGACTGGGTAATTTTTATTTACTTGGCAAAAAATATTAATAAGAATTTGTTCTTTTGAGATTTCTTGGTCCTGGTAGATGTTGTACCTACTTTCAATTCATAGAGTAGGTACCTAACCTACCTACTTATGATTAAGCTCATGAAGGTGGAAGCATTTATAAAAGTTCCTACTTAATTGTTCATTTCATTCGCCTGGCTATAATTATTGGCATAATTTAATAATTTGTATTCGATCGATCATCCTTTTATTTACTACAAAGACAGTTTGTTTTACTTACCTACATTAAATAATTATTTTATGACTAGCTCTTGTCCGCGGCTTCACCTGCTTGAAATATAGTTTGTCACAGATTGACATAAAACATAGACCATATAATATGTTATTCTAGGTTATAAACAATAATACCTTAATACTGTAAAGTTTCATCAAAATCCGTTCAGTAGTTTTTGCGTGAAAGAGTAACAAACATGTTAACATTCAGACATCCATACAAACTTTCGCATTTATTTTAAGTAACTTGTCGTGAATTAAGGGTAGGTACCTACCTAGTTGAAAAGAACTCTCCACTGAATGCAAGTTTGTTTTTTCATAAGCTTTTGTAGTTAGTGTCTATATAAGTAGTTATATCAGGTGAGATACAGACCAAGAGCTTCCTCGTTGTGGATAAAAAAAAAAAAATATATATATAAAGTTTCTAGCTTGCATCTTAATTTAGTAGGTAAGTATTGCACTGTGGAAAGTTGAAAGAAGCATTACGAAGAGCAAAACTATTTACACAGCTCTAAAGTGCCATTAAGCAGACGCTTGAGTAGGGTGTTGAGAGCTTAATAGTATTCTAATACACCCCGCCCCACTGTTTATTAGGGGATCTCTCAATTTGCTTCGGTGTGATTCGCACACAAAGACATTGTCCCCTTTGTTTGTACTTTCAGCTGGGACAAGTGCAGAGTACTTACTTACAAATTGTAAACGTTGAAAGATAATATTATTATCGCGAGTCTAAGATGATGTCATCGCGAATTAAGTGAATCGAACCTTCAAATTATTTTTCTTTATTAGTATTTAAAGGTCATTTACAGGACACTTGTACGCGTCCCAATATAGCAATAGCAATATCTACTTAGACAACATTTATTATCAGCTGGTGCTGAGAAGTGGCGGAATAAATTCAGTTGAAAGATGTGTATAGGCACGGTAAGACCGTGGCACTGGTGCGGTGTCGTAACATACACAACTTTATTAAATATTTTATTGCTTTATTGAACACATAATAAAGGATAAAAAAAACACACACACAAGTCATATAAATATGCATTCAATTTGGTAAGTCAACTATTCACCTAGATTCTGATTTGGATTTGGATTTTTGATTTTATTCGCTTTTCGAGCCGTGTAGACTGCTGTGCATATATTTTATTCTTATACCTTCCAATTTCATGGATAAAATCCAATGTTCGAAACACTTCGGCCTACTTCAAAACAAAACTTGCTACAGAATAAGAAAAGAACTTCACAAAGAAAGTTAGGTAGTTACTTTTAAACTACTTGTATTGAATATTTTATGGCTAAGTAGACGTATTAAAATTAAGCTTAGCTTTTACTTACCAGAAACCTCGATTACAGTTAGGACACAATTACAGAAGAAAAACTGAACATAATTTAATAAACATTATCATTATTAATAGCCCAGCATTTAATGATAGGTATAATAAATAGATTCCCACCAGTACCCGTCCCCAATTTGCGAGAGGTACATCAAATGGAATGACAGTTTCCCTGTTCCCATAGAGCGCATCACGCAATGCGCGGGAGTGTGGGAACCAGGGATGCACCTGGACCAGTTAGATATGCAATGACGGCGGTGACGTCATCACAGCACGCGATGCCGCGGATGCGTGTGAAAAGTCATTACCTATCACTGATCAATTTGATGAAATTGTATTCACAAAGCTCTGCCTACAGAGAGGCTGGACTGCCTACGTTTGCAAAATAACACTAATGTTCTTTTAAAAGCAGACCGTTTTGTTTTAGTTTGTTTATTGCTTACTAGCTTTTGCCCGCGGCTTCACCCGCGTGAAATTTAATTTGTCACAGATCGTCATAAATTATAGCCTTAAATAATTAAATTATGTTATTCTATGTTATAAACAATAATACTGTAAAGTTTCATCATAAGCCGTTCAGTAGTTTTTGCGTGAAAGAGTAACAAACAATGTTGACATCCAGACATCTATACAAACTTTCGCATAGAATATTAGTAAGAACTCGTAATTAGGTAAGTTCCGTTTAATCGTCATTACCTATTTTTTAAAGTATAGGTACCTACCTACTATTATAATTTGCTATTGTAGTATAGAAATTAACGCTGAAATTCAATAAAGATTAATCTATGAGATAATTTCTTCCCAAATTGTTATTCGGTAACAAAATCGTCAGTCATTAAGCAATATGTTGTTGTAATTGACCCCACGGAGGGGCTAGGGCTCCAGTGGCATCGATTAGCAAAGGTGCACAAACAAATTGGAGAGCGGGGGCGGGGGTCATCGGGCACGGTTCAACGGCGAGGGATCGTGACATTGCCATTTCGTTTTGGTTAGTTTTTTTATTTAGTTAGATATTCTAGAGAATAGTATTTCTGGAGCAAGTTGCTCTAGAACAGTGTTTTTCACCCCATGCCTCTAGGTCGCGAGAGTTCGTAAAAACTACCTCAGTAAAAAAACAGTAAAGTTATAAAGATAGATCTAATCCCGAAATCTAATTATGCAAATTCATGAAATGGATTGAAATATTGGGATCTTTGTAACATTATAAAAACTATGAAAAAAGGCGAGCGGTCAGGGGGTCGCAAAATATTATTTCATGCTAAGGGGGTCGTGTCATGAAACATATTATTATTGAAAAACACTGCTCTAGAAATACTATTATGTACCTACCTACTGCTTTTGTTAAAACGAAGCGAAAAAAAATACACAAAATCACTCAAAATGTATACCATGATTTCATGACTCTATTTAGGGACCGTTTTACTTCCAATTTATTATTATCTAAGAATGCCTAATATAGTTTAGTTTTTTATAGCCATTTTTTAAAGCGCTATTATTGTTTCAAAATGATCTCTCTTTTCCTGTCACTCCATCATTATTCACCGTAATAAAACCATCAGCGTACCTATTATTAGACCGTGCCGTAACCAATAACACTAGTAGGTTTCATTCATTATTAAATACCTAAGTCCGTTATTTTCATAGTTCAGAACTCAGTACATCTAGCACGAAAAACTTTCGACTTAGAATCGTTTGCGTATTCGAATCGCCATCAAAAGATTTAGCACGAAAACTAAAACAGCGCCTTTGTGAACCGTGTAAAGTGAACTTAGTATGAGAAATAGTTGCACGAAACTTAATATTTTGACAATCCAAATTGTCACGTTATCGTTTAATTCGAAGGTTGAGTACTTATTGAATTTTGTCGAATACGCAAACGATTCGAAGACGAAAGTTGTTCATGCTAGAGGTGCAGTAGTGTGAATAATTAAACGAAAATTGCAGTTATTACAGTTTAGGAACAAAGTTGTTCAACTGTGGCGGCTAATAATAGGTCTCATTATTACTGGCGATGTTGCTGAATAGAACGTGTTCGCATTTTGTTTTGAACTACTTTTGTTTTGTTCAAAACAATTCGCTAAAGTCAATCCTTATGATGATTTGTAAAGAAAAATTGCTACATAATTTAGGCAACTTTTTGATAAAAAGTTGATCTTGCAAAACTTAGAATTCTATTTTTATTCTCTTTTAAGCTGATAAATGAGTTGTCGTTACTTACCTCTTATAATAACTTTCTTTTGTTCTTCCTTATTTTTTACATTTCCCATTCCTGACAGCATTGAATCCGGCGAATCTCTGTCAGCCCGTACCTAGAACAAAATATGCATTACTGAAGTATTATAACAACACTAAAAAAATTAAATAAGACAGCATGGTTACATTACATAGTACTCGTAACGCATTTTATATTATACCTATTTGGTACGATATATTATACGATATTGTTATCTTTTATCAGAATGTAAAAGTCTAATAATGTTAGGTAAGAAGACGTCTCTGGTTTGGTCATAAATATAATTTGCTTTTGTTTATCGTAGCTCAATATTATCAAAATACTCATTATTATTACTATGATATTATTATGCTGTGGTTTTAAAGCTAAAGCCGGATCCAGAAGGGTGTAACGCGTAATGTAATGTATCGTGTAATGTAATGGAAATAGTATGGGAAGCACTTTACACGTAATGCTTGTAGTGCCGTTCACACGTAGAATTCAGTAATCTTATATTATATCCGTCTAGACCCGGCTCTAGGCTTTTCATTTCGGGACTTTTAATTAGACTCTCCAAAAACGTTTTGTTAGAAACAAAAATATTTTCATTGAAAGGGCGAGTAGTTAAAAAAATATAAAAAAGTCGTAGACCAATATTGCGGAAAAAAATATAATGTCCTTTGCGCTATGAAGAAATCTACAAGGCTCTACGAAGATTCCCGCCTACGAGCTACGTCTTGCTACGGCGCATGTTGTCTACGCTTGTCTACGATACTACGACAACGCTACGATTCCCGTCTAGGCGTTACGGTGAAATCACAAAGGGATTATGATACGTAAGAAGCTTTTAGAACGACTTTTGTGCTTCCTGAAGCGGGATCAATATTATATTTCTTACTGGTGTCTGGTGTGCCTATCCAAGACTATTTTAGCACAAAAAGTATGTCTCCTTTGAAAATATTTTTCATTCATAGAGAGGTCTAGCTCTAGTAATAAAATTTTAAATTACTTTCATGGACATTTCTCAATCATGTTCATTTTTTCTCATGAACATGATTGAGAAATGTAGGTTAGGTAGGTAAGTGAATAAGTATTTATTTTGTGAGTATAAACGATATGCGTTGTAAGTTGTAACTGTAAGGATTTGTGGTTGTTATATCCCCTTAATAAGAGATCATCATACGATTTCCGGTGGGAAGGTGGGCACTTTTTATCTACGCCCAGAACACATTTATATTGCCGATAAAGTATGATATAGATTGAGCTCAGATCGAGTCATAATATCAAATAGGTTCATCCTGGAAAATTTGTAGGATTATTACCTATTACAACGTACAGGAATAACTGCATGGACTTATCCCACCACTCTTTCCCACCTCTGCAACTCCTGTATAGCCAGGATCTACAGCTTGGCCCCCAATGAAACCGAACCAGTGAAGGTCGAGAATGGAAGAAGAATGGAACATGACTCACCAGTTCACCCAAAAAGCTGATGTACCCGATGGCCAGTTTGAGCGTGTCGACTTTGGACAGGCGCTTCTCGTATGGCAGCGTTGGGATGTGTGCGCGCAGGCCTTCGAAAGCATCGTTGATGGACTGCATACGCCGGCGCTCGCGCAAGTTGGCGGCTTGGCGCTGCTGAATTTGCTGCTGGGGGCAGCGGGAGCGACGCTTGTGCAACCGCCGACATTCTGGCCTGTGAGTTTACAAGTCTTTAATTGCCGAGAAACTGAGGGCTTAGGCCCAGAACAGACGGTGAAACGAAACTGCAACTGCTAGTTACTTTTGAGTTGCATTTAAGTTTCTGCCATAGCGTCCGTTGAGAGACCACACATGACGCGACCAGTTTGAAACTTTCAATTTCAGTTTCATTCATCAGAAAGTTGCAGTTTCGTTGCAGTTGCGTATCACCGTCTGTTCTGGGCCTTAGTGTAGTGAGTTTCCATGAAACGTCTTCACTAGTGATTGCGTAAAAAAGTAACTTTAAATGTATGTCGGATTGATGCAAACTCACACTATGCCCACTGGACACAATATCGTTCGTTCGTTTCAGCCGAAAGACGTCTACTGCTGGACAGAGGCCTCCCCCAAGGATTTCCACAAAGACCGCTCCTGCGCCGCTTGCATCCAGACACCTCCCGCGACCTTCACCAGATCGTCGGTCTTAGTGCTCAGTGATGTGAATAACTTACTTAAAAAATATTTCAGTTGAAGGGTTTGAAATAGCGCATACGAAGTAAGACTTTAAATATTCGATGTGAAATTACAATTCCTTACAGTTCGCTGAATGAATTCTCATGCAGTTTCTATTTGTAGTAAGCACAAGGGAATTTATGCTTTATTGCCGTATCTTCAACGACGGGTTTTTACAGTTCTATTTGTTAGACACGTTTCATAAACTACACCTCTATCATTTCAGTCAGTGTGATATGAAAATTGCAACAATTACTTCATTCAACCCCTGATAATTATATATTTAGTGGGCATTATTGCAACCGTGAACCGTTTCATTGCCAGCACCTTGCAATATTATATAATAATATCGACTTTGATCACCAATAACTATTGGAATTTTAGTTAATTCGTTAATTCTGCTGATCTCGCTGGTATTGTAAATATTTATTTATTTATTTACCTAATTTAGGCATTCACCGCACCCAGGTCGGACATAAAAAGAAGTACAAGCGAAATTTTTGTGTGTGTAAGTAGATGTGTCATTGACATTATGCTTAATTTTTGTGTGATCCAGTTAATTTTCGTGGTAAAACCAACATTAGAAATATGTTTTAATACAATAATGAACTATATGATGTTATATCATTTATTTCGCTTTGCTTTTCATGCATTTCAAGAAAGTAATGAATACTAGTAACTACAAGTAGGTAAGTACTGTAACTCGCAATGCGCACATTTTTGTCTCGATTATTTCAGCCAATTCAGTATTTTTGTTGATTTAACAACGTATTCTTTTATTAGTTTCTACAGTGGGGATAAGTACGTTTTAATTCCTTATTGTGATAATACATAATTTGTTCCTTTATATGACTAATTACTTGTCATATTAAAGTTATTAAAAAGAAAATTACCTTTTTCTAGGAATTGAGTGATTTTCTTGATCGCTGGCGTACAAACTGCCGTCTGACATCGAGGAGTCGTCGTACAAAAACAGGTCTGAACTGTTGGCCGAGGATGGAGACCCATCTGAGGCCAAGGGGGCCACGCTCGCGGCCGCCTCCATCGCGGGACACCGCACTGTCCCACCACTTTCCATGTCAAACATTTTGCCACAAAAATATTTCGTACTACACCCGCATTGTTTAATACCGCACTCTACCACACACCAGTGGGATGCGACACACAGTGAGCATGCCACTGAAATGGTGAGTGAACAGAGAGGGCTAGGACTCCGATAGTATGGCCCCGCCCTAATGTAGCCTCCCCGCCCACCATCAACCCCGGCCAAAATAAAACGACCCCTCTTTTAATCTGAATCCACCCCTGTTCGTTGACAGCTAGCGTCAGAATAACTCGATTAGGTAGGTCATGGAAAGTGGCCGCATGCCGTAGCAGAATTCTTACCGCGACATGTTCACACACAAAAATCCCCTATTAAGGTAGGTAGGTAGGTAGCGCTTTCTGCTCCGATGTCAAAGTATTTTATGAATAAATAAGCTTTATGAATACTTAACTAGACAAAGAGACTGATTACGCAATATTTTTTAAAAACTCCTTAAAATCTTCACCTAAGTTAAAACATTTAATTTATTACTTTTACTTACCTGAAAAAAATATTATAATGATAGTTTCTCAGTAAGTGAATCAGTCGTATTCTTATGTGAAATAAAGTGTCTTTAACCACTACCTCGTCTGTCGGTAATTAAAAATTATTCATAATAACCGGCGATTATTAATAATTTTCAATTTATCACATTTACCGTAAAAAATATTATTATTTTCATATCCTCATGTTTTTGAGGGATCAACAATAAATATGTTAATCATACTCGATGAAGTATCTACGGTTGGTGCGGGATATATGTAGGTATACTTACCTAAGTAAGTAAGTCTTATTATGTACTATCTATCTACTAAAAAAAACTTAGGCTAACTACAGACAACTTCTGACAACATTTGAGTGTTTTATTATTTCAAGTGAATTTGTGTACTTGTCGCAGATCAGTTAAACCACCGTATTACAAAACGGCTAGCCATAATATAATACAGCGGATTATTTAATCCGACTGCGACATATCCATGCCAAATTGCAAGGTAAGTCTGAGCTAAGCTGTAGAAGACGGCCGAACAGAGCCCCGATTACGGTAACTTTTATAACGTCTACAATCCAGACGCGTTTCTGATTCTGCGATACGATTGGTCAAAACAGCTGACGTACGCTGTTGAACGACCAATCGTATCGCAGAATCGAGAAGCGTGTCTGGATTGTTGACGTTAAAAATTACCGTAATCGGGGCTCTGATAAGGTAAAGCTATAAAAGTAGTGCCACAAGGTAGTGCCGTGTTTTTCATGTAGTGACGTGTTCCCCGTTGGTGTTACCACTGGATTGGTCGCCGCCAGTCGCCACTTAGGATTATTGGAATAAATAATCCCTCTACTTAGGTGCTTAATAAGTAGGTAGATACAGGGGGCTTATACTAACTATACGTTTTCATTCGGCAAGCAATGGCGTGTAGTTGTAGGAACGCCCGGCCGGGAATCGAACCCGGGACCTCTCGGCATAGTAGTCCGTTCTGAATCACTACATAATAGCCGACATAATAAATAGTGTGTAATTTAAATAGTAAATATTCTATTGGTCGTAGCCGGTGCCGGATTAACCTTTATGATTAATTACTTCATAGGCATCATTAAGTAATCTTCATTATCCGATACCGTAGCGTGATGGTAGGTTAGGATGGTATCCTAAACGCCTTAGTATGGATTTGTATTGCATTTTCCTTCCTGGCCTTCCACCCACCCTTATAACTTTAAAACTGCCCTTTTAGCCGCCTCTGTAGTCTTCCTGTAAGATCACCTGACTCAGATGTCCCGGGTTCGAATATGATAAAACTATGATTTGATAAAGTAGGTAAGTAATCAAATAATAATTTGAAGGGTTAGTAAATAAATTTAAAAAACATTTGTATTATATTAAAGTATTTTTATTTATTTGCTAGTAGTAGCCTTGTATTTCCTTGTCAATTTTTTGCCGAGAAAGTATTAGGTAAGCGTCATGTTCGGCAGTAGGCAGGTATTGTTAATTTACTATATTTATTTAAGGAGGTAACTACAACGTTTATTTTGTGTTTAGCCGACTAGCCGACTAATCATTTTATAATTATTAGTTAACCATCCATGAGTGATGATGAGTGTAGGCTGCTGTCTGGGTGTAGTAGGCAAATGAAATAATAAAGCAGTGCAACAACAGATTTAAAATTCTTTCAAGAAGTTTAGAAAGTTGAAAAGCGCCACATTTTTGCTGTAAATCAAGTGAAGGAAAGGGATATAATCTATCGTCATTTTTGTACATAATTTTAATAAGTTTAACTGTGGTTTAATTCAACTGAAAATAGAAGACTTAACTGTATGGTAATATGTCTTTGTCTACAAACAAAAACGCAACAAATTAAACAATGAATCTGTCAAAATAAGGGTTGCAAGCGTATGAATGAAGATACCTCTAAAAGGGATAATTATTATGATGTTTTTTCGTTACAAAATACTTTGTTTAAATTATGTTCACTGAAATTAAAAACCATTTACTCTGTGCTATTGAACTAAAGCTTTGATTTAGAAATCTAATCACGTTTTGAAAACAAAAATTGATTAAGGATGATATCTATACAACAAAATTTCACATAACAGTCAATAGTCAACATGGAAAAGGAAAATGATTTTTTGGTTGTCAATAATAATATAAACATTTTTGGATTTTATTGTTTAAATCCAGGCAGTACACTGATTGCGTATCATTATGTGGTAGGGACGTTATGGATATGAAGTTTCGGTTATGGTTACGGTTACGGATATTACAATAATATTATACCGGTTTCGGTTACGGTTACGGATATTACAATTTTAAAAATGTAAAAATTCAAATAGCAAGATGCTGCGTGACCTACATATCTACTTAATGTACTACTATGACGGCACCTATGATAAAGGTGAAACAGGCGGGTGAGGCGGGGATATTAGATTGTGCCAGGGAATGCCAGACAACTAACAAAATAAATTTTAAAAAACATTAAGATTTAGACTCCACTTTTATCCAAAACTTTTGAATCGGTTTCGGTTACGGTTACGGATATTTTTTTATTTCAGATATCCGATAGTTACGGTTACGGTTACGGATATCCATAACATCCTTGATAAGTGGGAGAAAATATTCTTTAAACTGGGCAACCCTGATTTTTGCAAACGTCAATGTCAGAATTGTCAAAGTCAGAAATGTCGATCGAAACTCAAAATCGATTGAACCACCCACAAATTGCATTGTGGTCTATTGTGGTTTGGTTTCTTCGCTAGAGTAATTTTTATTTTAGATTTTTACTCTTAATTTAATTTCATGTCTTGTTGTTAGTTATCTAGCTCTAGTTCCGACTTCTTTGGATCAAGCACTTCTTTCGGTTGCGTTAACAGGTCTGTCCACACCAGCAACATGTTCATTGTTGGACTTACAGGAGGCCTTGCAACGGGGAAAAGTACAGTGCTTTCTATATTTCGCGAACATGGTGTAGCTGTGATTGATGCTGATGAAGTAGCCCGAAAAGGTATGCTATGGTGTTTCCACTTTACAATTTCTATTTGCAAATTACTCGATATTTTTTTGCTGATGAGCGAGTTACCCGTGCGATTGCCCTACAATAACTGCCCCGCGAAATTTTGTTACCTACATTAACCATATTTGCAGGATCCAATGATACTTACATAGTAAATGTTAACTGCTGAGCATCAAGTGACTATTTTACTGTTTTTGTTCAACTATGCAAAAGCAATTAATTGCAAGTGATTTATGTTTAGTTAATAAAACATTTTTGAAGGCACACTGATAGTATTTATGTACTGCTGGCTGCGAGATTTAACCTTTAAGCTATTTATGCTAAATAAAAAGAACCCATAATATTCATTTCTTAATCTTTCAATAGTGAGCTTCATTTAAGGTATGTCACCTACATCTTCCTTTTTTAACCTTGTTTCAGTATTGGAACCAGGAACAAAGGCATGGAAAGAATTGAGAGAGTATTTCGGTGATGAGGTGTTGTGCGTTGATGGTAAAGTCAACAGAGTACGGCTGGGGGAAATAGTATTTGATGACATAGACAAGAGAAAAAAACTTAATGCCATAACACATCCTCGAATACAAAGTGCTATGATGAAGATGGCTGTATCATATTTTTTCTCTGGACATAGATACATTGTGATGGAAGTGCCATTATTGTTTGAAACGGGAAAAATGTTAACCTTTATGCATAAAATTATCACAGTTGTTTGGTAAGTTGCATATTATTATATTTAATTGAGGATTGACTACAATACTTTAGGTCTTTAATAAATCAATGCAGTACTTGGTTAAATTTTGAAATAAATAAAATGTTAATATTCAATTCCAGCGAGGACTTCCAGCAATTAGAAAGGTTATGTAAACGTAATGACATGTCAGAAGTGGTGGCCAAAAAGCGGATCAATTGTCAAATGCCTTTGGAAGATAAAGTTGCTAAGTCACATTTTGTCATAGACAATTCAGGTGACTTTGTTAATATGAGACACCAAACCGAAAGTATAATAAGGATGCTGCGAAGATCAAAGTTCACATGGTAATGTTTATTCACATTTGTTGTAATCACTTAATAATGAAATTATGGTCTTGCTATAGCTTGTCATTCAAGTTAAAAACATGCTTGTGTTTAATATGACTACCACTTTATTTTAATTTGAAGAGCCATTAGTATTCAAGAATTTAATGATAAGTTTGTTTTTGGCCATTACTTTTTCTTGTTTCTAGCTTATTTGTAACTTAAATAATATTAGTTGTGGAGAAATAATAAATTATTTTTATTATTATTGTTACAGGTATTTTAGAGCAATAATTGCAATCACATTCCTATCAATAGTATTTGGCGTTGTACATATTTTTAATAAGGATATATTATGGTAATAAGCTATGGTGTCCTTAATGTATAGTAATGTGTATATTATTTTACTTGAAATCATTTACAATTAATATTGTAATATTCTTAATTGTGTAGGAAAACAGGAAAGTGCAAAAATGTATGTAGAGACTTATGCTTCAATCACACCAACGCGTGTAGAACGCCATCGCCGGTGATACACGGCGCAATCATAGGGAAATGACAGGTCGAGTGAACTGTCATGGGTTGCGCGACCTGTCATTGGCCTTTGATCACCGCCGGCGCGCGCCTGCGATCTGCACGCGTCGGTTTGGTTGAAGCTTTATTAACCTTTTTATTTCAACACAAATAAATCAATTTTCAGCAAGTCTTACAACTTTGTAAATAAGAGAATGAATGTGGCAATGAAAAGGTTAAAATAGTTCTAAAAACAATTACCTATTAGTTTAAATTTCCCAGTTAGTGTTGTAGTGATTCAATTTGCACATTAGCTTACAGTGCAATTGTTGGAATTTGAATGTTATGTTTTTTATTGTAAGAGTCAAAATCAATAAGTTAATGTGTGGGCATCTGAATTATTAGGGTGTGCTAACAGTTGTTTCTCATTTACAAAAACAAGTGTCGTTTTATGTAGGTGTTGTGTATTTATGGGATGGTATAAGTCGTAGTTAAATAAGCCTTAATTTTGCTCAAAATAGTGGGACTATATTTTAGCATAGCATTTGGGGTAGTGTTATAGGTAGTATTTTTAATGAATAATGTGGTGTATGAAAAATATTTCTGATCAGTTAATGACTGTTTCTTAATAGAATATGAAATCGTATTATTCCTTAATCGTTAAATGCATGACAATTGGTAGGGTGGTGTTGCGTATATTGTTGAACCACTGTGGTGTGGATTATACTTATCTGTTTGTAATTTTTTTTATTGTTATTCCTTCACAAAATAAGGAGTTGCATGACATCATATTTACCGATCTCTTTCTAAAATAATACTGTAATGCATTTTCAGTCAAACCGGAATTGTTAGCATTTATATTAGGGATCAAGTTAATATTGTATCAATCATGCTCCCGAGTCACGATAAACTCGTCGCGAAGTTCCAACGAAAAAGTCAATTAGTCTGTCATTCTCACGGTCAATTTTATGGGCGAATTAGATCCGTATGTTATGTCACACAGCAAGAGTTGAGGCGATCACAACATTTCGATTCATAGATTCTGTTCTGTGGGTCTAGACAAAGTGCAAATTATAATCGCAAACCAGTCGAAAAGTGGTCGAAAAGCCCCTTTTTTGTATGGAGTTTTGACGGATTCGATTTTCGATTCGATCAAAAGTGCGTTTTGTCTAAGGGGGCTGGGTTTGGTTTAAATATTGTAACCTTTTTGGCGGATTTTACACTGCGCGGAAATTAGCCGAGTCAAGTCAAAAAAACAGTGGAGTGGGGATGAAAATTATTCATTTTTCGTGTAAAAGCGCCTTTCCTCAATCCAAGTTATGCACAATAGAATTTAATAAGTATTTAGACCAATCACAGACTTGAATGTGTTCTTGTGCTCAGGTTTATTCATCGCAAAATGTCTAGTTTGGTAATTAAATAATACCTATTTTCAATTCCCCTGCAGCTGAAATGTCACGTAACAGTCGCCAATGTAGAATTAAGATTGACACGGTGACCGTCATAAATTGCCATCCCGGTAACCGCGACCCGTCCACCGTTTACTCGCTTCCGCCCATGCGTGGTATTACGTCATAAAGGTGCCCTAGCAATAGTCCAGTTGCTTCTATTTCCATCATAAAGTTTGAAAGGTTGTGACTTGTGACTCCATTACATGTAACTCGACTACAGAAGATACGAACTAAGAACGATTGAGATCGTCACGTTATCGTTGAATTCGAACGCTGGGTATCGAATATCTTCGAATACGCAGACGATTCGAAGTCGAAACGAAGAAGTACCTACTGTATCGTGTTGTAATCTATAAAGTGCCTAGGTATTAGATTAAAGTGCCGTTTTCACCATCAATCCCTAATTTTTAAGTAACCCCTATGCAACAAAATTTCTGTTATGTGTTACCATAGGGGTTAGTGCACGTTTTTAGGCTGATCTTTATTTTTAATTTTACACCTATATGAAAATTTTGCTGTTATATCTAACCATTACGCGCTGCTTTTTTATTTTTTAGTATTTCAGTATGGCTGTATTGTTACCAATTGACAAAAACAAAAAAAAAATCGAACCGAATTTCTT
Organism: Ostrinia furnacalis; assembly: GCF_004193835.3. Lineage (NCBI taxonomy): Eukaryota > Metazoa > Arthropoda > Insecta > Lepidoptera > Crambidae > Ostrinia > Ostrinia furnacalis. The sequence goes on from NW_021134835.1 coordinate 75,599, forward strand.
TTTAATCAGTGTATGCCGCCGCGTATATTGGTAATGTTTTTGGGCAGTTTCCGCGCCCACCACTGCGTAGGACGTGGAGTGACGATGGTGACGTGATGCCTGTAGATGGCATCGCTGGTGTTGTGGTGATGGTGGTGGTCGTCGGTGATCCCGACTGCCGTTGACAGCACGTACGAGCTGTTCACGATCTGTGGTCGGTCGTGGCTCTCTTTCTTGGGTTCGAACACTTGCTTGATTGGGTCGTAGATGTACGAGCCGAATATTGCCCTGAGAAAGACAATGTTACATATTGCACGTAAAAAGCAGTCAATACTTACTGGTATTATAATTTAAAGCAATAATTATAAAATCATCTTATTACGATATTTATATCTTCTCTTTTACGATGATGATGATGATGAAATATTGCCAATATATACATAGGTAGGTGCGTTATCGGCAAAAACATTTTCAGAGTCTTCTAGTTTCTTAATTATCGTAAACAATACGCAGTAAATACTTACTGGTATTTGTGATAGTGGATAACTTTGAGTCAGTATTTGATACGATGATATAATTTAAAGCAATAATCATAAAATCATGTTATTACGATATTTATATCTTCTCTTTTACGATGATGATGATGAAATTTTGCCAATATACGTAGGTGCGTTATCGGCAAAAACATTTTCAGAGTCTTCTAATTTCTTAATCATCGTAAACAATACGCGTTATCTACAGTATCAGTTTTTACCTGCGCAATTATTACACATTCGGGGATCAATTTTCTTTTAATCTAAGCCTAGGTCACGTAGTAATTTCTGGTATTACATGCTGATCTTTGTCATTCATCGATTTTTAAATACCTTTATAATATGAAATTCTATGCTGCCTAAGCATTGCATGCATTGCTTTAATATTATACAGAATAATTTGCGTTAAGTCGTAAGCTTTTTTAAAACAAAAACAATACACTAATCTTTTCTAAATGTTTATAAATGCCTTAAACTCACGGTTTGATTCCTTCTTCTACTATGAAACGATGGAATACGTTATTTTCATCTGCAGTTACGGTTTTACAGCTGAAAACAGGTTTTTGTCTTCTGTGAAAATATGTACTATAATATAATATTGTAATACACCACCTTACACATTTTGATAAGAATAAAAATCATGATGAAATAGTTTTGTTTAAATTACGTATTTTTTGTAGATAAGGATGTTGTTATTTTAAGTGTTTCATCCAAAGAGGCATTTTATAAATATTTTCTACAATTTACAACCTTCGCACTTTACAGAAAAAGAAAAAGAGACTAATGCGACATCTTTGTCTTATAAAGTGTAATTATTTTTTGTTCTATTAATTTGATTTCAAACAAAACGATTAATAATTGTACCTGTGTTTGTTATGCTACATTGCTACATTTAAATTTTGGTTATGAGTAATATCCAGTGAAACTTTTAGTTACAAATAGTGTGAGATGACTTTTATGTATGTATAGGTTTTTATTAATTTTAATATGTTACATTATTTTGTTTTTGTTAAAAAATAATTATCATTATAAGTGCGTACAAAAATAATTTATCGGTAATAATCAACCAAAATCACACGCTAACATATTAATAATTTATCGAATTATTTAAGTCTCATTCTCAATAATTTAATAGAGCATGTAAGTAAAGCAATGTATAGTCCAGTTATTAACTTTAGAAATTAAATTGACTAAATTAATCCAATTATTCATCTAGAATTCCCCGAAATTACATTTTAGCTAAAAACGTTAGAAAGTGACAGCTGCTAATATCATTTTATAGTCACATGAAGAAAACTGTACATTGTTATTACGTTTTTTCCTTTATGTAAGTACAGTCACAAGCATAAATATTCTTATTATACGAACAATGTATTAAGAAATAACACTGGTCAACAAAAAATCAAAATGAAAATGGTGCCGAGATTCTGTTGATAGTTTATTATTAGGTGTGTATTAGTAATAATAAAAATATTTTTCTTTTTTTTTTCCTACGTGTAGTTTTGGATCTACCCTCAGTTTTAAAATTTAGCTTTAATCGGTACTTTGGTTGCACAGTTTGTAGTGTTATCGGTACATTTTTATAAATGCATTTATTTTAATATCATGTCTACATCGCCAAGAAGTTGTCTCAATAATCAAAATGTATTTTTGTTACATTTGTGGTGTGTACACAGTTAAAAAGTTCAAAAATTCAGTCAATATTTTATTAAAAGTGCTTATTTTTCTTACTTTAAGTCGGAAATTGTGGCTGTATTCAAGTCGTGGATACCCAAAATTGTTTGTATAATCTGCTGTGAACACTTAAGGCCATGTTACAATGGTCAAAGAACCCGTAACATGAAGTTCAGAGTGGAGAAAGTGAGGAAAGAACAAAAAAAAATCCTAGTTTGAGCATATTTTTTTTTATTTTATTAATTTATTAAGTAATTTTTAATGGTCTATAAAAATCAAGATACTGATTTCTTAAGTTCGATGGACTATTTGGAACGATTTGCATAGATTTTCTTAATTAAAATTACAAAATTTTTTTTCGGAAATCACTAGCCCAGTAACTACTCTGAAATTGTGAGACATGCCTTAAAAACTCAGGATGTTATAATTTTTATCAAAGAGCACTACCTCCACAGTCATCTTGACCAATTCCCAGAGAATCTCGGGTCACTATAGCATGCTATAGCTAAGAATAGGGAGAGCGATGCTATCAAGGCATAAAAACCATTGGAAGAGAGGTACCAAGGCAGATGGGATCGGTATATGATGGCTGATTACTGCTGGAGGATGTAACGTGATAGTTCCATTACACCTCATTCACAAAAGTCGTGGAAAATAAAGTTTTTAAGCATTTAAAAATATTATAAACGCTGATTTTGGTCAAATTTTGTATTTTTCTATACACGTCAAAATTTAGAAAACCACACGTAGGAAATCAACAAATTTGGTACTAAAGCAACCAGCAAAAGGTCCTCAATCAAAAAATGTATACAGTTCCTTGGCACCAAAACCACTGTTGACCAGTGTAATCAATAATTATGCTCGTGACTCCACGTCGCTGGAGTATTCTTAAATTAACGTTACACAGTTATCTAGCAAAGGTAAACTTTAAACTTTACTATGTTTTATTAGCTTGATTAAAATTAATAAAGTATTATTAGTAAGGTGTAAAAAAATTGTCACTACAAGCAATAGTCCGGCGACGAATACGTACTATATCAAGAGTTGCAGTACACAACAACAGAAGAAAAATAAATTTAAAAACATGACTGTAAAATATTGGTTTCTAGCCGACATAAACATTTGTATCGTGATTTATTGTAAGGGTAAAGTCAATGCAATAAATTGTAAATTTTATGACGTATAAAACTAGTTTCAATTTGATTTACCTTCTACACAGTGTTCTTTATTTTCGTAGTTGCTTGCTAATATTATTTTGATTCTTAGGTGCAGATGACAGCACAGCACATTATCAACATTATGCTAAACACAGCGGCGTCTTATCTCGTTGTATTGTAATACTGGCTATTTTGCAATATAAACGTATAGTCTGATGTGCTGTCGACGGCACATCTAAACACTATTACCAAAGGAACATAAAATATAACATTTCATATCACTCGAAAAACCCCTCCTGGCGCAGTCGGATAAATAGAAATAGATACATTTTTTATTTATACCTACTCGATTTCATGCGCTGTCTTCCTTCATGTAGGCTCCTTCCGTGAACATCAAACCCAAAAATCCTAGGGGCCACCAGACCTGACCATTCTGGGCCTCTGGGGTGCCATAGTCCCGAGCATGGGGGGTGATCGCCCCGGGTGCCAAGCCATGCTACGCCGCCACTGGTTGAGCGGAGAAGTGTCGGGCGGATTATTTTTTATATACATATAGAATGTGACAGCGACGGCGGAGCTACCGTGGCGGAGCTGTGTAAAGCGAAGAGGAGAAGTGGAAATAATGAAATCTGATTGGTTATTCAAAACACCTCTCCGCTCAGGTCCGCCTTGGTGGAAGATTTACCTACTGCAGGAATCTGCAGGATTTACTGTTACCCTATCTGACATGGCACTACAAGCAAGGTGGTTAGGAACTTTTTTATAACATACAACTACTTACTGGGTCATCTGCCTGCGTCTCTGGTTTCAAATTCCTTCAGAAACCCTAGAAGACCGTCCCGCCTAGGTATGAAGAAGCGCTGCAGGGGCGCCATTAAGTAGTTTTCTAAAACCTACAATTTGATGGAGCCCTCAAAACACTGAGATAATATTTTTGGGCATCATGAAACACCTTGAGGATAGTCACACCCTTTCGGGAAAAAAAATACTGACGATCAACAGCTAGCACAGTTACGAACATAGGTGTGCAGGTGGTAATGCTGGAAAATTACCTACTTAGGTACAAAGGAAGAAGCATAAAGGAATTAATTGGTATAATTCTCTAAGGGAAGAAGGAAAGAAAAGAGCAGGTGGTGGTGCCGACAGTAGTTATCTATATATATAAAAGAAAGTCGTGTTAGTTACTTCGCTTATAACTCAAGAACGGCTGAACCGATTTAGCTGAAAATTGTCTGGGAGGTAGTTTAGAGCCAGGAGAAGGACATAGGATACTTTTCATCCCGTTCGAAATTAAAAAAAAAAGTCTGCTTATTTATTGCCATTAAGGCGGAACAAAGTTCGCCGGGTCAGCTAGTTATTAATGAAGAAAAAGTCTAGCAGAGCAGATATCTCAGACGACTCCGAATCCAGTTATCGTTTGTCTGGCAAAAATAAGCCTGAACTGAAGGGGACTTTCTCAGCAATTTAAGCATTGATCTAATTCTTCATGTTAATTTATTTTAAAATCAGTTTATCATCTTCTTTTGCGTTGTTCAATAAACAGTCTTCGTAAACTCTTTGTTCTGATAAATTCTGCGTGAAATGAAACGGAACTTTTAACTAGTGTCCGACCGAATATGGATTTTCAGCCGAAAACGGAAACGAAAACGAAGCTTCGGCTGCAGTCTCATTTTCGGCCGAAAACGAAAACGAAAACGAAAACGACCTTCAACTCTCAAATTTCAATCTGAAATTATGTAAAAACTTTGAAAACCGTTAATGTTTTGACCAAAAACATAATGATGTTTGACAGTTGTTTTTGATAAGGATTGATTAAAGAATACCGGCATTAAAACACAAAAAATTTAATTATGAATTCTTAGTAGAATATTATTTCCGGTGTATATTGAAATATTGGGAAGTGAAGAAGAAATAAAGGGTGTCCAGTGGGAATTTTTCAACTTCAAAAATGATTCATACAAATAAATTAATGATTTTTTATTATTTATTACTAATGCAAACTGGAGTTTAACAATGCGGATATATTTTTTTATAGGCAATGTCTTTTAAATGATGCCCGTTTTACTATAGGCACTCTCACAGCCGGACCCTTACATTCGCAACTATGCGAGAGCAAATCGCGCTAATAATTTTCCTGCAACTTCACGGCGGATATTTTCTTACAGAACCTGAATTATTTAAGGATAGTTTTGCTGTAAACTTTTGACTTGAGATATCCCCACAAGAAAAAGTCGCATGGTGTGAGATCTGATGACCGAGGCGGCTAGAAAAAATAGTCCTCAGTGTCTCCTTCGAGGTACTCTCCGTGTGTGGTGAGACACCTTCTTGCTGTGAAGCAAGACACATCGACCAGTGACTCATGGCGTATTTCAAATCCGCATTAGACTCTATTTTGAAACAATTAAACTTAATGAAAACTCTTTGGTTTTATTTGTATTCAATTTTGAATTTGGAAAATTTTCGCTGGACACCCTTTAAAATGTAACCTCACTTCAAAACTTCAAAAGAGTGTGACAATACCGCGTCCGTTCAAGTCTGATTGGAACCATGAGTGCATCAGATTCACTCCCGAAGATATCGGAACGATAAACGTCACCATCTTATTCACGTATTTCTGATATTCGGTTTGGCCGAAGCTTCGGCTGGTTTTTGGCCGAAAACGAAAATATGGCCGAATGTCCATTTTTTGGCCGAAAATGGCCGAAAACGAAAACGAAAACGAATATTCGGTCGGTCACTACTTTTAACTTGTTAAAAAAAAATCTGCGGATCTGTCATCCGTTGGTTTATTTTCGTCATTTCGTTTGTGAATTGTATTCAAGACTCTAGACTTACAAAATTCTTTGTATCCTTGAATCTTTTTTTTCAGTTTAGATGTGTTTGGTAAACCTTCAGTTTTATAATTTACACATTTCGTAAATATTATGAGGCATTAACCGTATCCACTCTCTAATATTTTACAAGTTTGGATCGAAAAAAGTTATTTTTTACGTTTCTGGGACAAAGTCAAGAATGCGTAGATAGTAAGTGGCCTCCATGAAGTAATTAGACGCATAAAACAATAAATGGTGTTATTTACAAACGGGATAAAATGGCTCACTTCGGAAGACGTGGTGTTACGTATAGCGCGCTAAACAACGAAGTTACTCCACCTTTGGCGAGCCTGGCTGAGACTCCACATGCACTCCCTGCCATGGTCACCTTGGACCATGAGCACGAGGACACCACCAACGTGATAATCCACAAAGTACCCAAAACCAAAGGTAAGTTTTGCTGCCTAATCTCTTTGTTCTCCAGTACACAAGTCACGTCCTTGCTGAAACAAAAATACCACATGGCTAATAATAATAATGTTTTGATCAAACTTTTTGTGTCAGTTAGATGATATGCTTTCCCTGCTTACATATAATTTATTTCGAAATTTTAATATTTGTTTTGTTAGGCTGTTAGAGCTAAATTGCATAAAAACATAAAGATCAATTTATTTGTGATGATCATAGGCACTTTGCAATTGCGAACATTGTTAGTAATGAGCAAATAAATCAATATTACATTTTTACTATTATTACTGAAAAAAGAACAATATTGTATTACATTTTCCTGAATAAAATAAATGAGTCTTTGTAATGTAACGGTAATTTGACTAAATATTGAAGTAAATAATTTCTAATGTAAGTAAAAAGCTGAATAATAGCTAATGTTAGTCTGTATTGTATTTTCACCTTTCCAAATAATTAATATTAACAGTGTTCCTAGTTGAGGCATTCAATTATTGTATTGTAATAACTTCCTTAAACTGTCAGTAATGATTTACCTACCTATGTTGAAAGAAAAATCAGTAAAACAAGTGGTGTTGGATTTTAGCATTATCACACTCACATGGATATTTCTTTTCAGGAGGATGGACACACATAGAGGATTTGGACTCATTTTTTACCAGAATGTACCGATATTACATCCGGGGTGGCTTTTACCCAATGATAATGTCAGACTTGTTCTCTCTTTTACAATTTATATTTATAGTGTGGTTCTCCACTTTCTTGGTACATTGCGTAAACTACCCAAAGCTATTTAGAAATGATGCAAGCGCAAATATAACCAGAAAGTTAACGTTACAAGAAGTAATATACTCCCCTCAAGAGTGTGTAACATTTATATCATGGAAATGGTAAGGCTTGTTGATTTTCTTTTACTTTAATACAATCACAATAATAATTGTTATCTGCACAAAATTCCTGTATTGTAACTAAATAATATAGAATGTTAAAAAATACCACATAATTACATATAGTTAAAGTGCATATTTAGCTTGTTTGCTAAGAATTAAACTACATCATAATTTTACTACTATGTATGGAAGCTCCAGCACTTTCTGCATAATTTTATATTATCAATTTAAAAGAATGCGAACAATAAATTATGGATGGATATGGATTAAGCAGTACATCACTAGACATATTTTGGTTAAAACGATTAAATCAGTTAATTTCACAATATTTTTCTTCTAACAAAAAGTTTTCTGAGTAGATAGAATTGACTATGTATGAGCCCTTTGTTGAGATCCTTCTGCCTGCGCAGCTCTCATTTGAATTTTGTTTCACATTCAGAATGCATTGGCTTTGTCTGTTGCATCTAATGTTTCATTTATATGGTTAGTGTTTGTATGCTTTGTGCTAGATTTTGTCATGCAATGCCTCTGGTTGTATTAATTTGTTTTTCTATAATTTTAATATTTTTTAGTTACTTATTTATGATATACCTAGTTCATTTACTTGCTATAGATGATATTTTCCCATGTAGTATTTAGCACCAGCTTCAACCCAACGTTGATATTTAATGAAAAATGTTTTATTTTAGGTGGTGTCTTGTTGCACTGTGCTCTTTCATTTGGTTAATGAAATTAGTCATATCAGTGTATCATCTCTATTACGCTTATGATACAAAATTATTTTATAATCATGCTTTAAAAATTAGAGAGGTAAGAAACCCCGTTTTTATTTTTCCCTGTATTGTAGTATAGTTTGTTTATTTCGATTGTGTCATTGTATGCTTGTTGTAGAGCGATTTAGCGTGGATAAATTGGTCGACAATACAAGACCGAGTCAGGGAGGCTCAGCCAGAGCACCACATGTGCGTGCACAAGCAGGAGATCAATGAGCTAGACATATATCACAGAATACTCAGGTATGCTTAGCTGTGAAAGCAAACTTATTTCATGTTATGTTTTTTTATAGGTGAGACAAAAAGTCATTGTTTTTTTTTTTTCAAATATTGTACCTGTATCTTTTTTGGACTTATTCAATCTGGTCAAAAGTATTATAATGCGCTGTATGACCCGGTTTCTACGTTTCTACCTGGTCTAGCATTGGGCTTGGCACATATGGTATATGTATATAAAAAACTAGGTGGACCGACGATCTGGTAAAGGTCGCGGGAAGAGCCTGGATGCGGGCAGCGCAGGACCGTTCATTGTGGAAAACCTTGGGGGAGGCCTTTGTCCAGCAGTGGACGTCATTTGGCTGAAACGATATAAAAAACAAAAGACCGACGTTAAAACCGTAGGGGCACTGTTTTGCTAACGAATACAATTTATTAATTACGTAACTTAATATGTTTTTAATACATGCAATCTGTTTACTTGCTCAATTTCACAAAAGGTCACGTCTTGTTAACTGCACTCAGAAAACCAAGATACAAGCTATACTGCTTAGTTTGGGTATAGGTTAGCATCTGTGTGCATGGCTTAACAGAGTAGTAATGTAATATTGTGAATTATCACAATATTTTTCACAATATTAATTGTGAAAAATGTTGTTTTTGGAAATAAAAAATATTATCATTACTAATTATGAGACTTATTGCTCACAGTATTGTAACTGTTTATTTGTATGTCACATACATTTTCCTAATGATAGATACACGTGTATATTCCAATTTATTAACGTGTTCTGCTTCATTGATAAGTTAGATCGACTCAATTGCTAACTAATGAACTAGTATCAGGCGGCATCGCGCATAAGACGATTGCATGCGGTGCAATGTCCAGTGATTTGTAATCTTTATCATATTTAATGAAAACATCAACATTTGTAGCACGCGAAAGCGTTACATTTTACTTTATGAAAGTGTTTATAAATAATCTTCACAGCACCTAAGTATTTATTATTGAAACACTTCTTTTTCAGATTCAATAATTACATGGTAGCTATGGTAAACAAAAATTTGCTTCCACTACAGATTCATGTGCCTTGTATAGGAGATTTTCACTATTTATCAAGAGGTTTAAAATGGAATCTGGAATTTTTGTTATTTTGTAAGTATCAACTGACCATTTTGAATCATAATACTCAAGATAATACTCTCTTATCGCCTTGGTATTTTTCAGTTAGTCCTTTTAGTCCGTGGGAGAATTGCTGGCAACTCCGCGAGTTCTACAAGGATCACTCCAAGCGAATGTTGCTGGCACGACAGTTGGAGAAACAGATTTTGTTAATGGCGCTCATCAATTTACTACTAGCACCCCTCATACAGGCCTGGCAGATACTGTATTTCTTCTTCAATTATGCCGAGGTAACTTTGCTGTCATTAATATTCGAAAAATATAAGTACCCCATTCTAAGTTGGATAAACTACTTATTTTGATTTAACTTTAAATAACATAGTGTCCATATTTTATGTATCAAAATAGCAGTCTGTTCTTAGTGACGGTGATGACTGCTCAAAAAGATTATCCTCTTATCATTCAGTAGGCTTAGGATACGCGACGATAAACTTTTATCGAGGCATTTTATCGATTTTGCACGATAAACCCAAACATTTGTCTAAAATCGATGATAAGATTTGTATCTCGGCGCGCATCCTAGCGTGGTAGGAATTTAATTCATCATGGCTAAAGAATTACTATCAGTTCATGACCCGAATAAAAATAGTGTTGTTCGCCTCCAATCGGAAGTATACAAACTTGTCCTTGACCGAGTGCAATTTTCTGTGCCAGTTGATAAAGCGGTCGCCGGGGTCGCTGGGGCTTCGCACTTGGTCGTTATACGCGCGGATCACTCTGCGGCACTTCAACGAGCTCGAGCACGAGTTGAGAGATCGGCTGAACAGAGCGCACAAGCCAGCCTCCAAGTACTTGGCCAGTTTCACGTCGCCCATCACTACGGTTATTGCCAAGTAAGTGTCTTACAAAATGTATGTTTGGAAATTTTATAGCGCCATCTAGTAAAGTAAGTAAAGACTGCTTTTTGTACAGACAATGGATATACAAACTTAACCCAAAGTAAAACCAACCCAAAGTTTTTATAGACTGATCATAAATAAGACCGTGGCATTTATTTTTATTTCTTGCTGAAACGCTTTTGTGTGTTTTATAATTTTGTATCGATTTATTGTTGGCAAAGACACGCATTCTTATGTTACTTTGCAATTATATCCTGTCTATTAGTTAATAATCTACTTACATGAGATATATATGCGCATTGCGTGATTTAACACCCTAAATACCTACTCGGCAAAATACGTACAGAACACATTTTTCAACACTGCGAAGGTTATTCTCATTGTTATTAATTTATAGCTTAGAACAGGCGATTGAAATAGTTTAAAAACTAAAAATCTTGTTCGTCACTTTCGTTCGAAATAACAACATGCATTTTGGCATACATCCCATTCTTAATTTACGTGGGTGATGTCGTGGGAAGAAATATTACGTATACTACAAGTTAGTATATTTAGGGTGGTTTCGACCAAACAAAAGTAAATATTAATCTCAGAATAAATCGTCAGTTATTTTATTCGACATTTTGACATATTTTCCATACTGAAACTGTCAATGTGCCAGTTGTTATACCAGGAGTTATTCTCAGATAAAAGTTTGGTCGAATCGGGCCTCAGTAAGGTATTCCTCTGCTTTACTCTAAAAAGTAATTCAGGTATCGTCGTCAACTTTTTGAAATGATAATGACTGGTCTTAAAAATGAAAAACTATAGGGTCTTTTACAAATACGCCCACGAAACAAAAAACGGAAAAGGTCTACCTGACTGGCTGAATTTCGTCATAATATTTTGAAAGAAAATATTTTTTTCACAAGCATGAATGCTAGACAAATATAGATTTGTCTAAAGGCCGGAAAGTTAACATTTAAAACAGAACAAAAGAGTCAGGTAGTCAACTGACCTTTTTTACTATTGTAGAGGGATTGTTTTTTTAAAGCTACATTTATAATAGGCAGTTTAATTCTTTGTGAAATACTTATTTACATAAAAGTGTTGTTTATTTCCGTTGTCTACCAATAGCGGAGTATCAATAGTACAAAGCTTTACTTAGTTTAAGACTAGATGGCGCAGTGTGAAACGTCAAAAGATGTTTATTTATTTATTTAATTAAGTAAACTAGTAATAAATAACTATAAATTGATAAATCCGAGCACTTTTAAATCTTTCGACGCATCAAAGATAACGAGCAAAGTCAGCCACCTTGACACAAAATTTGTACTTGCATTAAATGTGTTATTGTTCATGTATGCATTTCGTACATTGTTCAATTGGTTTCAAGCGCAGTCAAAGTGTGACATACTGCGACCATGCATGCAACGTCTTATAATTAATGCATTAGGCCTGTACCTATTGTAACAGAAGGAAATGTGAAACTTAAAATAATTTTGGTACATTTAGTACAAAAGATAACTAAAAGTTATATCATATCACAAAACTCATGAAACTTTTATTTTTCCTCGGTATCACGACGTGGTAATTTTTGGACATCTTGTATAAGTAATTTTTGTAGATAGGCATTTATTTTACTCTGGTCCATATCAAAACGAAAATATAATACTTCAAGTCAACTTAAATAGGAGTTTTAATACCTTTATTTTATTACTTATTTATTACCATTATACACGTGAATGTGGTGGTGATTATTTATCAATAAATAAAATAAATAAGAGAGCAGTAAGCCTAAGATGCGCGCCGCGATAAGAGGTTATCACGCCATTTTATCGATTTTGCCCATACATTTTGACGTCGATAAAAGTTATCACGGCGCGCATCTTAGGCCTACTGAATGGCATTTATAATTTGTTTTCGTTTTCTTTTCTTCACAGGAACGTGGTGTTTCTATCCGCGAGTGTGCTCGGTGTTTTGGTGATGCTCTCCGTGTACGACGAAGATGTGCTGACTGTGGAACACGTGCTCACCATCATCACCATTCTGGGGTGTCTGCTGGCCGGTGCTAGGTAAAAATATAACTTATGTAAACATACATTGGGCTTAGATTTAAGCCAACAGTGATTGACTCTAATCTAAAAAATTTTTTTGGAAAGTGATGATCAGGCTGAAGCTGAAGGTTAGACGCAAGCTTCACTCAGAATCCTCAACCATATGTGTATCATAGAAATCGTAATACGTATTGGTGATTTGTAACAATTTAGGTAGTAAGCAAAAATCAAATTCATAAACTTGACACCAAAAAGACGTACACAAAGATAATATTTAGTATAGTTACACACCACTCTATACAGTGCGTAACCACACGCTCTAAACGTATAAAAACAGTAATTTTGTACAATTTCATGATAAATGTAAAGCCGCAAGTTGTTGTATGCTGTATTGATGTGATTGACGTTACTAATTGATCGCAGCACTCATAATTACCAATACAAGCAACGTAACAGTTGGCGTCTAACAAGCAGGAATATGCGTGTGAATCAAAAACTGACAGCACATCAGTTGTAAACAGATACACGCATAAATACATAAAATTATTAATACAGTTATACAATAATTAATATTTACTTAAGTAGGTTATAAATCCGTGTGCGCTTCACACCACGTCTTCATCACGTAACAGTTCGTGTTTTGCAGTTTATGGGCGTTCGTTCTTTTCAACCAAAAGATGTTCATCGCTGGACAAAGTGCTCTACCAAGGTTTTCTACAACCACAAAGTGGAAGGTCTGCCTACGTCTTCCAGTCCGTGGTCGCTACTAGAGAACCGTCATCAGATTCTGTCGGTCACCTTGGTTCTCCTACGGATCTCTTCATTTCTAAAACGATCACTTTGCGAGCTATGTGCCCCGCCTACTGCCACTTGATTTTAGTGATTCTGCGGGCTATGTCAGTCACTTTGGTTCTCCTGCGGATCTCCTAATTTCTGATTCGATCACGCAGGAAAACTCGGAGCTTAGTACGCCCCATCGCCCTTTGGGTGTCCTTGAGCCTTCTTATGAGCAAAAGCCTTTATTAATTGTATATACAGGGTGTTTGGCGCATCGTGTGCCAAAATGATTTGGCGGATAGAATGGGTCATTTCCTATATTTTCAGCCCCCATAACACGTTCCATGCCAGGTGGCTACTTTTATATTAATTTTTTTAGTAATTTCACCAAAATACCCAAATCGCATCATTTAATTTCGATTAAAAAAAAAACTACTAGGCGTAGCCTCAAAGTAAATATTTTGTTTTGACGTGCATTGATGTAGGGTTGCATCAAATCTAAATTTACGGGCAAATATCATCTAGTTTTTTTTAAATTCAGCTTTGAAGTTTTCCGAAAAGTTAAAAATTTACTGAACATTTAAGTTTACATGGCTATAAAAAAATAAATAAAAGAGATAGCGATCTTCGGATTTTATCAAAACTTCTCTAGTCTATCCCCATTCAAACGGTATACTAATCTTGTTTAAATAATAACAACAACTTCACAAATTCCTTAAATTAGTGCATTGACTCTACTCGGACTGATTTGCGAAATTTGTGTTTATAGCCCCTTTTGTGTGAATAGCACGTTATTAAACACCTAACAGGTAAAAATTATTTATCTTATGCAATGTAAAAACCTTTTCCCTATCGTTTTTCAATGTGGATTTCTTGAAATTAAAGACGAAAATAATTATTTTGATCGTTTATTAATTATTACAAATTTTGTTCAAAATGACCGCCTCGGCAACGTATACACTCACGACATCTTCTTCTAATTTTGACTGTTGTCGTATGCAGCCACATTTCTCTTTTTATTACTACAAAGGCGTTTTCTACTCGTGGATTAGAAGAGATGGCCCTATACAGTGGCCTGCACGTTCCCCAGACCTAATTCCGTTAGATTTTTACGTCTGGGGACGAGCTAAAGAACTGGTGTACGTAACGGATTCAAACAATAGAAGAACTACAACAACGAATAGAAAACGCCTTTGTAGTAATAAAAAGAGAAATGTGGCTGCATACGACAACAGTCGAAATTAGAAGAAGATGTCGTGAGTGTATACGTTGCCGAGGCGGACATTTTGAACAAAATTTGTAATAATTAATAAACGATCAAAATAATTATTTTCGTCTTTAATTTCAAGAAATCCACATTGAAAAACGATAGGGAAAAGGTTTTTACATTGCATAAGATAAATAATTTTTACCTGTAGGTATTTAACGTGCTATTCACACAAAAAGGGGCTATAAACACAAATTTCGCAAATCAGTCCGAGTAGAGTCAATGCACTAATTTAAGGAATTTGTGAAGTTGTTGTTATTATTTAAACAAGATTAGTATACCGTTTGAATGGGGATAGACTAGAGAAGTTTTGATAAAATCCGAAGATCGCTATCTCTTTTATTTATTTTTTTATAGCCATGTAAACTTAAATGTTCAGTCCATTTTTAACTTTTCGGAAAACTTCAAAGCTGAATTAAAAAAAAACTAGATGATATTTGCCCGTAAATTTAGATTTGATGCAACCCTACATCAATGCACGTCAAAACAAAATATTTACTTTGAGGCTACGCCTAGTAGTTTTTTTTTAATCGAAATTAAATGATGCGATTTGGGTATTTTGGTGAAATTACTAAAAAAAATAATATAAAAGTAGCCGCCTGGCATGGAACGTGTTATGGGGGCTGAAAATATAGGAAATGACCCATTCTATCCGCCAAATCATTTTGGCACACGATGCGCCAAACACCCTGTATTAAGCGGGCGTCAATACAGAAACTATTTGACACCATTCCCCAATAATTCAAAATCACAACTTATTTACAAAGACACTTCACTCCGGTCTTAAAAACTTAATTAATTGAAATTACCTGTAAATTAAGATTTTTGATTGCATTGTACTTATTGAAGAAAGTACCTAGTTTAATTGAGTTGACAAAATAGTGACGTCACTTTCTTGTATTCCCATACAAAATGTATTTAAGAGTCTCGTTTCGACAGCTTTAAAAAGTACGTCAATGAGGGTTTTCGCGATTGAAAAATCTGCCAGATGGCAATACGTAGATGCGAGGTCCAAATGCTGCATGATTGGTTATTTTTGATATGACATTGACAGATATGTCAAAATCTCCTCCCGTCTACGTATTGCCATATGGCGGATTTTTCAATCCCGAAAACCCTCATTGGTTTGTGCTGTCAACACGTCAATTGTTTCCAGAGCGCTGATCGGTGAAGAGGAGCGTCTGGGCAGCGCGGGTCCCGCGCGCGGCGAAGAGTTGTTCGTGCAAGTGCTCGGGCACGTGCACTATCTGCCGGCCGCGTGGCGGGGCCGCGCGCACACCAAGGACGTGGCCGCGCACTTCCAGCAGCTGTTCCAGTTCCGAGCGGTCAGTGACGCCTGTGACGTATCATATGGCCGCATTGTTCCCAGTAGGAGCTGTTAGCGCAAGTGCCGGGCACGTGCACTAATGCCGGCCGCGTGGCGGGGCCGCGCGCACACCAAGGACGTCGCCGCGCACTTCCAGCAGCTGTTCCAGTTCCGAGCGGTCAGTGACGCCTGTGACGTAGCATATGGCCGCATTGTTCCCAGTAGGAGCTGTTAGCGCAAGTGCCGGGCACGTGCACTAATGCCGGCCGCGTGGCGGGGCCGCGCGCACACCAAGGACGTCGCCGCGCACTTCCAGCAGCTGTTCCAGTTCCGAGCGGTCAGTGACGCCTGTGACGTGGGCATATGGCCGCATTGTTTCCCGTAGGAACTTTTCGGGAGTGAAATTTCTACTCCGACAAACGACTTAACTTTACTTCGACACTACACTACTCAGACAAAGGATATACGCTTTTGTCCGAGTAGTGTAGTGTCGAAGTAAAGTTATGTCGATATTCTGTAGTGTCGGAGTAACGTAATGTCGAAGTAACGTTTGTCGGAGTTTATATTTAAGTAACCGCCGCGCGCACACCAAGCACGTCGCCGCGTACTTCCAGCAGCTGTTCCAGTTTCGAGGGGTCAGTCAGTAAACTTAACCTAATCTTGGCTGCCTGCCACGGTCAGTGACACGATGTGACGCGGACTTATTTTTACATATTTATTTATTTAAAACTTACGTGCACATAATACTACATAATAAAGGCAGACTTGGCATTCCTTTCCGCTGTAATCTGGTGGTTAAACTATAGAAAGCCCGGTGTCGGCGCGGCGTCTCGGCTGACAAAATAGAGAGCTGACTTTCTAGCGGTTCTTAGAGCTGGGACTAAAATGAGGCGTGACTTAATGACAATTATACACTCGACGTCAAATAAATCGCACCTCCCGCGACAAGCATTTTCAAACGTATGCATCCCCACTTCCCACCAATATTAATACCATTTAAAAGCCTAGTTCTAACCTTCATTTCATTAAAGGAAAGGTTTTTACCCCAAAAATGTGTCTTTAGAAGGATCCAGAGTCACTTCTTCAAAAAATAGGTAGTTACGCTAGAGCCAACTTCTATGGCTATAAAACTGTTAAGTTGGGTTTAATTGCTATCCATCTGTTAAAGAGGACACGTGAAATCATTATTTGGTTTTATAACCATAAAAATTGGTCTAATTGATCCCATAGGTGGGCCCAAAGTGAGGTATTTTTTCAAGTCACATTTATGGTATATGTTAATCATTTATTAAGAAATTAAATGTGTTTTTCTTTAAGGATATTTATTGGGCTTTCAAATAACACCAATATTGTTGGGGTACCATGATTGGGTCAGAAGAAAATCGTTAAAGTTCGCGTCGCGGAAGGTGCGGTTTATTTGATGTTGAGTATAGATTAACAATTAATTTTGCGTCACAGGCGTACATACTGTACGAGTTGTTGAGCCCGCTGCTCTGTCCGCTGGTGCTGCTGTCGCTGCGAGCGCGCGCGCTGGACATCGTCGACTTCTACCGCAACTTCACCGTCAGCGTGCTCGGCATCGGCGACGTCTGCTCCTTCGCGCAGGTATGTAGCAGAGTAAATACAAATGAGTAGGTCATCTTCATAGAAACGCACCGAGCGCGGTTTGTATGTGAGCGCGCCAATACGTCGGTGCAACACCCCGCAAATCCACGCTCAATTTTGTCAGTGTGTGCGTGCGCGCCGCATACGTATTGGCGCGCTCACAAACAAACCGCGCTCGGTGCATTTCTATGAAGATGACCAACTCATTTGTATTTATTTACTCTGTATGTAGCGTACAATAGTATGACTCTGTAGCCAATTGGAACATTTTTTATTTATTTTACTTAAATACAATGGAGATGTTGCCAATGTTTTTCTATGGTTCTTAAAAATAAGAAAAATTAAACATAAGTGTGAAAGAATCATGAAAATATTCTACAAATAGAAAAGATATAGTCCGCCTTAAAGTTGACGTAGTAGTAAGTACACTTGCAAAATGATTTGGCTCAGCGTGTGACGTCACGCCACCTAAAGAAATCGTTCGTTTCATTCAAATAATGCCCACTCCTAGACAAAAGCCTTCCCCAAAGATTTCTACAATGAACGGCTCAGCGCCACCCGCATCCAGGTGCTTCCCACCTTCACCAGATCGTCGGTTCACTTAGTAGGAGGCCTGCCCACCGTGGTCGCCAGTCAAGATTTCTGCCCCAGCGGCCATCAACTCTTCGAGTTATGTGCCACTTAAATTGGGCATGTGCCATTCTGTGGAAACTGTGGACAATATCGGTTTCTTTGGTTTTCTTGCGGATCTTTGCATTTCTGATCCATTTCGATTGATTTTGATAGAATCAGAAAAATACCATAGTCAATTGAAATACCTACCTTTTTAATTAATTGCAGTTTCTTGTGTTTATACAAACTAAACAATTCTTTCAGTTGGACATCCGTCGTCATGGTCATCCAGATTGGGCCGCTCCTAAGAAATACGGGGACAAAGCCAAATGTAAGTATATTAAAAAAAAAACAAATCATTAAAAGTGATAATGATTGAAACTGTTTCGTATTCACAATTAAATAATTATTATTTACAATCTTGTAAATGTGATGCTTTTCTTATTAATTTCGTTGCGAGTAAACTTTCCCCCGGGACAAACTTAGTCTTCACTGGTTGGGTTTTGGCGATCATACAGCTTGACTGCTGATACTGCCTACACAGGAGTTGCCAGTACGTGGTGAGGATGGAACGAGAGGTTTGATTAGTCCTGTCCTGCAACTTTCGTCTTCGAATCGTTTGCGTATTCGACAAAATTCGATGCTCAACCTTCGAATTAAACGATGACGTGACAATTTTGATTGTCAAAGTAAGTTTCGTGCTATTTCTCATACTAAGTAAGTTCACTTTACGACACGTTCACAAGTGCGCTGTTTTAGTTTTCGTACTAAATCTTTTCATGGAGATTCGAATACGCAAACGTTTCGAAGTCGAAAGTTTTTCGTGCTAGAGGTACTGTATTCATGTTTAGTGTACTAACTACTATAACCTTTAACATTCTTTTTAGGCAACGCGCAATACGACCAAGGCGAAGGAGGCAAGACGGAGTTGTCTCTCGTGGCGTTCTCGTGCCGGCACCCCGGCTGGCAGCCGGCGGAGCCCTCGCAGCGG